>NW_025336284.1:3248661-3388957 GCF_004798865.1 Varanus komodoensis | reverse complement strand
CAACAAAAGTGTGTATAGTCAAGGCTATACACACTTTTGTTGGCAGGGTGATGTCTCTGCTTTTTAGTATGCTGTCTAGATTTGCCATAGCTTTCCTCCCAAGGAGCAAGCGTCTTTTAATTTCTTGGCTGCAGTCCCTGTCTACGCTGATCTTGGAGCCCAGGAAAATAAAATCTGTCACTACCTCCATTTCTTCCACATCTATTTGCCAGAAAGTGAGAGGACTGGATGCCATGATCTTAGTTTTCTTAATGTTGAGTTTCAAGCCAACTTTTGCACTCTCCTCATTCACCCGCATTTAGAGGCTCTTTAGTTCCTCTTCACTTTCTGCCATGAGAGTGGTATCATCTGCATATCTGAGGTTGTTATTTCTCCAAGCAATCTTAATTCCAACTGGTGATTCACCTAGCCTTGCCTTTCTCATGTTGTGCTCTGCATATAAGTTAAATAGGCAGGGCGACAGTATGCAGCCTTGCCAAATTCCTTTCTCAATTTTGAACCAATCAGTGGTTCCGTGTCTAGTTCTCACTGTTGTTTCTTGACCCTCATACAGGTTTTTCAAGACAAAAATAAGATGGTCTGGTACTCCCATCTCTTTAAGGACTTGCCTCAATTTCTTGTGATCCACACAATCAAAGGCTTTAGCATTGTCAATGAAGCCGAAGTAGATGTTTTTCTGGAACTCCCTAGCTTTCTCCATGATCCAGCGTATGTTGGCAATTCAATCTCTAGTTCCTCTGCCTCTTTGAAACCCTGCCTGTACTTCTGGTAGTTCTCGGTTGACATACTGCTGGAGCCTAGCTTGTAGGATTTTGAGCATCACTTTGCTAGCATGTGAAATGAGTGCAATGGTGCGGTAGTCTGAACATTCTTTGGCATTGCTCTTCTTTGAGACTGGAATGTAAACTGACCTTTTCCAATCCTGTGGCCACTGTTGAGTTTTCCAAATTTGCTGGCATATTGTGTGTAGCACTTTCACTGCATCATCTTTTAGGATTTTGAATAGCTCAGCTGGAATACTGTTGCCTCCACTAGCTTTGTTGTTCCTAAGGCCCATTTGACTTCCTAAGGCCCATTTGACTTCACATTCCAGGATGTCTGGCTCGAGGTCAGTGACCACCCCATCATGGTTACCAGTAATGTTAAGCTCTTTCTTGTATAGTTCTTCTGTGTAATCTTGCCACCTCTTCTTAATCTCTTCTGCCTCTGTTAGGTCCCTGCCATTTTGGTCCTTTATCAGGCCAACCGGTCAGTCCTAGAGATCAACCCTGACAGCTCTTTTGAAGGCCAGATACTGAAGAGGAAACGCAAATACTTTGGTCACCTAATGAGAAGGAAGGATTCCCTAGATAAGAACCTAATGCTGGGAACATTTGACGGCAAAGACGAAGGGGATGGCAGAGAATGAGGTGGCTAGTTGGAGTCACTGAAGCAGTCTGCATGAGCTTAAATGGACTCCAGGGGATGGTGGAGGACAGGAAGGCCTGGAGGAATGTTTTCCATGGGATCGCAATGGGTCGGACATGACTTTGCGACTAACAACAACAACAAAATTGTTACAGAGAAGATGATATAAATGTTCAAGGGGAAATGGTGACTAACATACTTTCTTTTGTCATGCATCTATTATACACATACATAGAATGGCTACACAGGAATCCTATGTATATACATATCCATTCTTGCACAATAGGAATTGTGTTTAAATGTTAAGTTTCCTGTATGCTTAACAGAAAATCCATCCCTTTGTTTTAAAAGGTGCTTAAAGGACATGCACAGTGGGTTGTGTGGTTTGACATGCTATTCTGAAAGAAAAGGAAGAAAACCTAGAATCTGATTTGGCCATTTATAAATTGCATCTATTAACAGTCTTTAAACAGCTTTTTATTAGCAGTACTTATAGTATGGCAATGAGTCTTTATTGCCATAAACAACACATTGCTGCAGCAATGCGACAACAGATTTAAGTAATTAATTCTTGACTGTTTCATGTTAATAGCTGTCTATAAATACTCATTTATAGTTTCATTTTTAACATGTGGAATATTATAAAATATTGCAAGATGCAAAACAAGCAGTCAGTAGCTTAAACAAAGCCAGAATAAGTTACACATCATAGTAAGTAACATTGCAAGGTATTTGGGCTTAAACTAGCTTTGCTTTTTAAAAATGGTGGTATAAATGTATGTTCAGTCCTTCATATATTACATTCCCCATTTGGACAGTCATTATTGTTGATTACCATTGAATAACCACCAGCTCCTGGTACATCCACACTCTCTTTAATCATGGCCCAAGCAGCCCTGACTTTGCTGCTCAGGCCATTTCACAGCCATGAGCCCATGAAAGATTCTTCCAATGCTACTCTGCTAACCATGTCAATCCTGGGCTCATGAGGATGGTATCAACCTCATTTTTCCTTTGAACTGACTAGAAAGGAAGATTTAATACAGGTATGAATGAAGATTCTACAGAAGAGAATGTAGATTCAGATGCTTAGTAACAGAATATGGAAAGAAGCCACATGGCATCAGCTTTTAGTGTATAAACTGGTATATTTAAATGAGGCAGACTCAGTAACTAAGGCCCAACTTTCTTAATTTAATCCACAGCATAGGAAGCATACATTATTAGCCCTTAAACAACAATATTTGGGAGCCTCATGGATCTCAGTTGTCCTGAACAGAGGTCAACACACTTCAGTTGTCCTGAGCAGATACCAGGGCACACTGCTCATTCATAGTACCTCATCACTAGAAAGGCTGATAGTCACCCCAACATCTTCACTCAGCAACTCCAGACATTTTAATCTTGCTAGATTTGATGGCCAACATTCCGACTACCTGTGGCTTTTGAATTGGCAACTGACCGGGGATGTCACACTCTAAACCAGATGATAGGGTTGTGATGTCAAAGCTGCAATAAGGAAACTCCTACCATTTCAAAACTCCAGCAAAAATGAACAATGTTAACCTTTTTTGCTATAAATATGATTACATAATGCTGGCTTAATTCTGCCATAAGTATGCAGTATTCATTTTGAACTGAAAAAGATATAACAATTTGAGTAAAAATGATAAAAAAGAAACAAACCATGTTTCCAAAGTAATAAGAACTGAACTATAAAAGTAAAAAAAGGAAAAACTGCACAATTGTAGAATTACATAGATAAATATTTGGTACCATCAGTTTTGGACAAAAAAGAGTTGGTATGAATTAGGCAAGAGCGTGTTTGATGACAGATTCTTCCTATCTTAGAGGAAAATAACAGTTGGGGATCTAGCAATAGTATTTCTGCCTATATGAATCTGACTTTGGACTCAAAATTGTGGACCCACCTCAGCTTCAAAAATGAGTATGCTGTAGAAATTCTCTGTCAAAGCTTCTGTTTCTTTAAAGATGCTTCCCTTGCCATTCACATTTATAATTTGTAATTTATAATTTTTTTATTTATTTAATCTAGCATTTCTTAATCACAACACTGAACATTCCCACTGTGAACTAAGTCTGAAATTAATCAATTAAATCAAAATCCATAGCACAGATGCAAGAATGCTGAATTTCAGGGTCATGTCTAAGCAATGCCTTAGTGAGTATGATGGAAGCCTGATTTATGAACATAGCTGCATCTGTCTGTAGTTTTCTTTTCTGCAGATGCTTGTCTTTTGCCATTTTTTATTGTGATGGAAATGTCTGAAAACTTGTTTGCTTTCAGAGACTATTCTATTTTTAGTTTAATGATGGGTGAAATTTACTGGAATCCTTCTGTCCAAAAGATAAAGCTAACATAAAAAATAATGGAGCTGTCTGAAAGGTTTACTCAGTTGATGTTTGTGTAATGTCTCTTCTAGATTCATCATAAAACCTGCACAAAGTCTGCTGCTGTGTGGGAATTTGTGCCATTTTTAAGGATTTAAAAGAATATTTTCCTATGAATACACAGTTTTAAGGCATGAGTCTAAAAGCTGTAAGAGAAATTATAATATTTAAAAGAAGAAAAGCATACATAATTCAAAAATATTTCTTTAACTGTCTTAGGACCTTGAACATTTCATGAAAATGGATGTCTATTCAATATAATGTAGGAATGTGTATAACTTCCCTGACTACTATAGATTAAATTCGGAATCATTTTGATTTCTTTCAGAATCTCTCAGCTGGACTGAGAAGGAACCCTGTCTTCAAAGTTCACTTCAAATGTCAGTGCCACTCTAAGACATATGAACATCTTATCATTTTTGAGAAAAAGTTTCTCATCTATAAAAACAAGTTCACTTTTTAGAACATTTTTAAAGTTGTTCAGATTTACAAATTATAAGAACATGGTGACACTCACCAGAATTTAGTGCGATACACAGAAATTTTAAAAAGTAGTGTTTATACATTTTGCACTGTTATAGTAACAGGCACATTACGAATGAAAGTCATTTCTTTATTTAAAAAAGTATTTAATTCACTTTTTCCTGATATATGCAACTTTTGTTAATTAATATACATAATTCTAAGTAAAATCCCAATTAAATGGTTCATTTAGAAGTGGTGGTTTGGGGTTTTTTTTTTCTCCTAGTCCTAAGGCAATTGCCATTCTAGAAACCTTTAAGAAACAGGCAACCATTTTCACGACTTCTTATATGATCACAAAACTGATTCTACAAGATGTAAGCATGGACTATTCATAGTTTGTCCACCAGCCATTTCATCTGGTTCTTAAGCCGTGTTGATTTGTCTTTTGATGATGTTCTGTACTGTTCAAGAATTAGAGATATATGAACATTTCATTCAGTTCACAATTCACTTGCAAACTCTCTGTTTACAACCCTGAATGTGAATCAAAACAGGAGTGCATGTTCTCTCAAAATATTCACAAATTTGTCATTTTGCATTTGTATTTGCAAAATGTAAGTTTAAAAATACACAAAGTCCTCAAAAAGTACTCCATTCTCATTTATATGAAATGAAAAACAGGTTGCAAACAAGAATGGGAGTGAACTGAACTGAGTTTTGAATAAAGTTTCAAACATTTCACAGAGCTTGAGCATCCCTGGTTCTTCTGCCCCAATTCAGAATATCTGCACATTCCTGGAAATTCTGGAGGTCATGCTAAAGTAAATCATATTGTGCTGATTGAAACACAGAAACAGAGTGAGTCAGAAGGGGTCTTCTGGGCCATCTAGTCTGACCTCTGGCACCCGCCGGCTCTGCTCACGACATGCCCACCATGTGCACGTCCAGCCTATCTTTGAATACCCTCACCGAATACCCTCACTGATTGCTAGCTAAACTCATTGCCCTTCTCACCCTAACTGAGGGTGCTTTAACATTCTTACCATTCTCTCATGGCTGCAGATCACAGAAGCTTGCTAATTTGTCAGAGTTGTCCACCATTTATCTTTTCTTCAAGGAACTCTTTATAACCTTTCAAGTCAGTGTGAACTTCTCAGCTTGATAACCATTGCTCTAGGGCCAAGGAAATAGTATGTTCATTTGCGTGGGAAATCAATCTTTTATCTTTACATTTCCTTCCTAGATTGCATGAGACAGAAGATCAGGACTGCATTCTCTAATCTGCTGAAAGTTCTATTAATTCTCATATCCCACTCTATATCTTTTGTACTTTCTTATGTGTGTGGTCTTGTCTGTGTACATTGAGACTATGGGCAGCAGTCAAATGTGATAAAGGTAAATAATACTGTATGCTCTGACAGGATGATTGTCTCACAAAATGAACATCCATTAAATCTGTTTTGATGAAATTTCGTCTAGGACAAAATGCTCTTCTAATGCAATAATTTTCAAGCAATATTTCTTCCATCTGGTAAATGGAATTCATAGACTTTAGATTCAAACTGTTTTAATGAAGGAGCAATTGTCTAGGAAAATGCACTCATAAAAAGTTCCATTTTCTCTGAAGCTAGGCTAGTTGAAATTTTGCACTTGAACAGTATCCTCTTATCTGAAATTAGTTCATTGATTTGCATACATACCAACCCCAGATGGAAAGAAGATTTTAAAGTGAAAACACCATCTGCATTTATCTTTAATGACAAGCTATAGGGCTGCCTGAAAATCTTATTTTCAATAACAGCTTTGCAAAATGGTTTACAAGTCACTATTATCATTATTTTTGAAAATACAGAGCTTATATTGGAAAAGCCAACGACAATTTTGTCTGATAAAAGACAAGCTATTTCCTTTGTAATTAATGGTTTGATGAATAATATACTCTCCCTCATCACCTTCAGCAGCATGCAGACCCTGGGGATAATCTCAGTCTAGTCATAAAATACATGTATCTTTGTCTTGAACAGATGAATCAAGAAATTATTTGAAATTGATGTTATCTGCAACAGTAACCATAATTATATGTATTTTTAAAAAACCCCTACAACAATGGAGAGATAATGAGCATTGGGAGCAACTGTTCCCATTGAAGTCAATGGGATGCAAGATTAATCAAGCCTTTTAAATAAGTACAGAGGCAAATATAGCCCAGTCTCTTCATTAGTAAGAAGTAAGGGAAGAAACATAGTATATGCGACAGTTTTATACACACGAGAGACTGCCAGACCCACCTTTAACAGGAAACACACATTGGGAAGGGGCAGAAAAACCCTGAATATGAGACTAATAAGTAGAATGATAAAATCACTAGTCAAGCAAATGTGGTGGATTTTCACAGACAGAGGCACTCCTCAGAAAGTAACCCTTCATGTATAGAGGCCATTTTCATGTATTATTCACGTATTTTCATTTTCATGTATTAATGAAAAGATGGAATGGGAGGGGATAGCACACTCCTTCTTCTTGACTATATATTAGACCCACATATCAAGTGCTTGAATAGGGCTATGGAAAATGTATGTATGGCACTATTCTATAGCTACAGCTATGTGAAAGATCTTCCATAGTTTTCTAGATGAGAACACTGAAATATGTGTCCAACGCTTCCCAGATCTGAGAAATGTATCCAAGACTCCTGAATATTTAGTAGGCATTATACACTAGAAAATGACTTACCTTAGGAAGACTCCCCAGAATACAACCCTTTTGTGTTCCATACGTCACAGGTAGGAATGGAGATCTTGCCTCAGCCTTGTGTTATAATTATCATCTTTATCTTACTTTTGGGGGTGCTTTTGGGGGTGGGGGGCATGGGTATATAAAGAGAATTGTAGAAGAGTGTAAAAGCATGTGTTTGGGCAACATTGCTCAACCAGTGATGTTTTTGGGAGTGTAACAAGGTCCACTTTCAGAGTTAGATGAGCAATATTGCAAATGGTACCCAGTGAAATTAGTTATTACCATCACCATGATCCACAAGGCAAATAAGCTTTTGAACAAGTAGCTGATGTGGAGGCAGGCATTTTCATGCACATCATCACCTACACTGTGATGCTCAAAAGGTGCACACTGAACTGGCTAGATATATTGTCGATGTACAAAAAATGCACATCTCCATCTGGGGTCTCTATGTGTTATCTTTGTCACTTGCTTCTAGATCAGTTTCAGCCATGGTGGTGGTGGTGGTGGTGGTGACGATGATTTCCATACTTTTCAGGCTAAGTGAAACAAGAAAACAGGAATGTGGATTCTAAACCCACATATTTTCATGAAGTAATATCGGGAGTAAATAGAATTATCATTTTGCAAATTCACAGCTCAGATCAAGCCAACACTCGGCTAGCAACACAAATTCATGAAACCATTTCTAATACCAAGCTGGTCTAGGGCCTCTGAGATGCAAGTAACCAAGGCCCCAGGCAGTGGAACTGCAATGGCTAAGAACATTACAGAAGCAAGAAATGCCACAGCAAACTGGGTAGAAAAAAGAGAATCCTAGAAGGGTACTTTTGAAGCACTTTCAGACACTAACAGAAGAGACCAGCTGTGAATGAACTTCATGATATGCTGAGAAATGTTGAACAAAAGGATAAAAGACAACCCAGTAGGGGAAATGTTATAGCTTGCAATGATAAGAGGAGAACTGTGTTACTTGTGGGCGACTCCTGCTTCATAGAGTGGAAAAATATGTATGTAGCAACAACCCAGAAAATCACCAGATATTCTGTCTCCCTGAAGCCAAGATTAATGATATAACCAATACATTCATAGATTACACATCTGACTGAAAAATATCCCTTCCTTCTCATCCATGTGGGAAAAAACATCACCAGGAAAAATACAAATTCTGGGTCCCAGATAGTCTTCTCCTCAATCCTAAAAGTATGTGGAAGAGAAACTGATTGGAAAAGAAAAATCCTTGAATTACTGGCTACAATGGTAGTGTGTAAAGAGAGATTAGGATTCTGGGACCACAAGCTAAGGATCCTGGAAGACAGACTATTGAGAAATGATCGACTGCACCTCCCAAAGAACTGAAGGTAAGTATTTGGCCACTACATGAAAAAAATTATCAAAAGTTCTTTAAACAGAAACATACAGGGGAGGAGATGTGCAGCATGGCACACATACTATCACCTGACTTATGTATTTCAACAGAGAAAAAATCTCAAACAGGGCCTAACCTCAGTTTCCCAAATCACAAAGGAAGAAAACCAGGACACGACAAAAATAAACTTCAATGTCTCTGCACCAGTGCCCAGATCATGGCAAATAAACAACATGAACTTGTGTTCATAGCACACAAGGGCAGTTATGATCTTACAGGAATCACTGGAACTCTACAATTGACAGATACAACTTGTTCAAGAAAAACAGAAGGAACAAAAAGTGAGATAGAGTCCCAGTATACATAAGAAACACATATATCTGCACAACAATACAAGCAGAGGAACGGAGTGCCCCATTGAAAGCATCTGGCTTAATTTAAAGTGAACAAAGAATAGGAAAAAAAAAACATAGTTATTGGTGTCTAATACCAAGCACCCCGTCAAAAAGAGGATAAGGATACAACCTTCAAAATGTAACTTGCCAGCACTTCCAAGAAGAATGCTGTAATCATCACAGGGGACTTCCCTGAGGAAATTGTGGACATACTCTACCTTGACTTTAGCAAAGCTTTTGACATAGTGCCCCATGACAAGTTAATAAGCTAACTAGCAAAAATTGGAGTAGATAGAAAAACTCTTTGATGGATCCAAAATTGGCTGCTAAATTGGACATGAAGAATGATCATCAATGGCACCTTCTCATACTGGAGAAATTATTGGGTAAAGATTGGGGTACCACAGGGTTCAGTCCTAGGACCAGTTCACTTCAACATCAAATTTGATGATCAAATTTCCAGATGATACAAAGAAGAGTGAATTAAGATCCACGGCAATCTTGGTAAACTTGAACACTAGTCTGAAAGCAACAAAATGAGATTAAACAGGGATAAATGCCAAGTCCTCCACCTGGGAAAAGAACCAAGAATAGTTCCTATTGAACTAAGCAACTTAACAGAATGGCCAACCATCTCAAAATCTGGGTGTAAGCAGCTAATCTCAATTTGGCCCTTGAAAAAGCTCCTGGAGAGGTCATGATTTCTCCAGAAGTATGCAAGATGTATGATTCCTGGTGGGTTGCTATATTGACCAGACTCTTTTCAGAAATAGACAAAACATGTTTCATAGCTCCTCATTGGAAACAAAGCATATTTATCTAAACTTTAAAAAAGGAAATTGGCAGGAACCCGCCAATTACCACCCAATTAGTTTATTAGCTTGTTCTCCTAAACTTCTCCTAAACTAGACACCTTCTGATTAAACAAGAAGATTAGGAAACAGAACTTCTCCACCCAGAACAGGCATAATTGCAAAAAGACCCTTATTCAAAAATATACCAATGGGCATTGAAAATAACTTTATGTTGTTTTCATTGATCTTACTTCCGCATTCAACTCCACTGACAGGTTTTCATTATGAAAGAAATTAGCTGGGATATCCCCCCTTTATTTTTTTTAAAAATACAGGGAAAAAACTAAATACAAACATCACAATATTAATAATATGAGACACAAAAGCCCAATTGATGAATAAAAAAGTAAATAATACAGTGACCTCACCACCCAGGAGACCAATAATACCTCAATTTTAGTTCATATATTATAACAATAATATATAATATACTTCAATTATATCCATATCCCCTCCAAAACTTCATATAAGCTTCAGGCTTCCAAGTGGGGGGGGGGGGAGGGAGAGGACCCTCTCCTGTACAGACCCAAGGCACCCACTCCACCCTCCCCAACCATCTATACCCTTTTATTCTATTCTCAAATTTTTCTTATATTTAAAACAATTCAATAACTTCAACACTAACACATACAATATATTCTATTTCTGTTATGTATAGATCTTATGTTTTCATCCTTCTTCTGAATCTCCTCTTCTTTCTGACTCTATGGAGAAGATCAACCTCCTGCTGCTATACCCAACTTCATCTGGTCCTCCCAGTCTCTTTTCTCCTTCTCTGTCTTCTTTCTTGAAAATGTAGACATATCCATTATCTTTTGCATTTGTGCTGCGTATTCATCATCAGGGATAATTCCAAGCACCTTTAATAATTCCAATACTTACTCCTTTGTATCAACTGTATGAAAACTTCAAAAAAATTGGAAACCCCCAACTGTATTTTATGGAATTCTTCTTTAATATTTGGCAGACTTGGGACATATCTCTTCTCCATTCCAAGTCTCGTTATATAAATCAGGAAAGACTTGAAACTGATGACCTTCCAACATAATTGATATTATATTCCATAACTTGATGTGAGTTACTCAAGTGGACATGTTTATCAGAAGCTGTGACAGCATTCTCTGCTCTGGTGCTCTCCAGAACACTGGTACTAATGTCATCTAAATATTTTCTAAGTAGAATGGGGCTGATCAGAATTGTAGGCAAAAGATCTGGAACACATCAGGTTGGGGAAGGGTACTATTTGGTGTCAAGATTTCTCCCACCTCCCCTTGACTGTTCAAAGGTAGCGTAAGCTCTACCCCGGTTAAATAGATAGATCATTGTTCATGGTTCCAAAGCTGAACTCTTAGTCTCTCTTTGTCTCTCAGGATATGATGATGGCCATTTCTATAAATTATTTAAACAGCTGTCTTGTGGCAATCAGTGCAGAATGACCTTCAAATGCATTACAGCTCCCCATTCACCACAGGGCCATCTATTATCCCAAATGTATTAACTGGGCTCCTAATACTATTATACATTTTCCTTTATGCATAATTTTGTAATTATGATAAAGAAATCAGCAGGTTCTTTGGCATTTCTTTTTCATACTGAAGGGAATGCTCATTTGATTGAAATGAATGGTTTTCTATTAACAGGAGTTAGTGAAAGACTTTTGGCTGCAAACAGTGGCAAAATACATAAAAAACTGGTATCAGAACTATCTTGAGGCATTGTATTACCTCTCCCACTCATATTCCTACCCCAGCACTTGAAACAAAGACCAGAAGACACAGGAATATGCAGTAGGGCATGCTAACTGTACAACAGCAAATCAACAGCCTATATTTTGAAACTATATCCAGGGAGAAGCTGCATCACTGCATAGAGTATCCCTGACACTTCCTGCCTGGCCTTCCTACATTCAGCAGGTAACTTTGAAGAGGAATTGTAAGTTTATTCAAGTGAACACAGCTAAAGACTGAGCTCATGAGCAGAAACCCCATGTAAACCCTCTATCTCTCTTTCTCAGCAAGTACAGGTGAGGCAGTGGCTGTGTTGAACCTGGCAGTGAGACAGTGGCTGTCCTAGGCCTGTTAAAGGGCTGGAAGAGGGCCAGTAAATTGAGATTCAATCCAGAAAGAAGAATGCCAAAAAATGCCAAAAAATGTTATAACTACTATACAATTGCACCCATTTCACACACTAGTAAAGTTATGCTCAAAATCCTACAATCTAGGCTTCAGCAGTCTGCGGACCGAGAACTACCAGAAGTACAGGCAGGATTTCGAAGAGGGAGAGGAACTAGAGATCAAATTGCCAACATACACTGGATCATGGAGAAAGCTAGGGAGTTCCACAAAAACATCTACTTCTGCTTCATTGACTATGCTAAAGCCTTTGCTTGTATGGATCACAACAAATTGTGACAAGTTTTCAAAGAGATGGGAATACCAGGCCATCTTATTTGTCTCTCGAGGAAGCTTTATGTAGGTCAAGAAGCAACATTTAAAACTGGACATGGAACCACTGATTGGTTCAAAATTGAGAAAGGAGTATGGCAAGGTCATATATTGTTGCCCTGCTTATTTGACTTATATGCAGAGTACAACAGGCAAAAGGACGGGCCAGATGAATCACAAGTTGGAATTAAGATTGCCAGGAAAAATAGCAACAACTTCAGATATGCAGGTGATACCACTCTAATGGCAGAAAGTGAAGAGGAACTAAAGAGTCTCTTGATGCGAGTGAAGGAGGAGAGTGCAAAAGTTGGCTTGAAACTCAACATTAAGAAAACTAAGATCATGGCATCCGGTCCTCTCACTTCCTGGCAAATATAGGGGGAAGAAATAGAGATCATGACAGATTTTACTTTCCTGGGCTCCAAGATCACCGCAGACGGGGACTGCAGCCAAGAAATTAAAAGATGCTTGCTCCTGGGGAGGAAAGCTATGGCAAATCTAGACAGCATACTGAAAAGCAGAGACATCACCCTACCACAAAGTTTGTTCAGGGATAGGGTGGACATGCACATGGTAGGCATGTCATGAGTGGAACCAGCTGAAGTCAGGGGTCAGACTAGATGGCCTGGGAGACCCCTTCTGACTCAGTCCTTTTCTATGTTTCTAATGTTCAAAGCTATGGTTTCCCCAGTTTTAATGTCTGACTGTGAGAGCTGGACCATTAGGAAGGTTGAATGTCAAAGAACTGATGCTTTTGAATTGTGGTGTTGGAGAAAACTCAGTCTTTAAGAGTCCCTTAAAGTGCAAAGAAATCCAATGAGTCAATCCTAAAGAAAATCAGCCCTGACTCTTCTTTGAAAAGAGAGATTAAAAATGAAGCTCCAATACTTTGGCCACCTCATGAGAAGGAGGGACTCATTGGAAAAAACCCTGATTCTAGGAACAATTGAAGGCAAAGGGAGAAGAGGGTGACAGAGATTGAGATGGCTGGATTGGGTCACTGGGACAGTTGGGTGTGGACTTTAGTGGACTCTGGGGGATAGTGGAGGACAGGAGAACCTGGTAGAATGTTATCCATGAGTTTGTGAAGAGATGGACACAACTTGGCAACTAAACAACAGCAACATACTTTGCTGGGGGCTGACTTTGAAAATGGTCTGGAGATTTCATTTGGTTCAAAACAGAACATCTGCTAAGAGAGACCATCCAACATGACCACATCATGCCAGTTCCCTATTGATTACTTTGGTTACCGACTAAAGTTCAGGTCTCTGTTCAGACCACTACACTTGACTTTAACGCCCTAAATAGTTTGGGGTCAAGCTGTAATGAATGAATGCATGACAAAGCTATTGAAGGAATGCCTTGTTCCTTATGTGCCTACCCAAACCCAGCAGAGGTTCTTCTCAGAGGCGCTGTCTCTAAAGGAAGCAAGGAGGGTGGCTACTAGGGGAACAGCCTTCTCAGTTGTGGTATCTCTTTTGTGGACACAGATCCCCAAAGGAGTGCACCTGCTTCCCACTACTCCTTTCAGTGGCAGATGAAAGCCATTTTTCTCCTAATATTTTAATAATTAGATATTTATCTTCATCTTTTACCATACCTCTGACATTGTTTTAGCTGTGGTGGAAGGAGGATTTTTGCATTATTGTTTTTTGCATTATTGCATTTATTAATTGCATTGTTGTGATTTTATTATGTTTTGTACTGATGGGGAAGGTAGAAATATATTAAATATATAAACAGGCAGAATGTGCCCATCTTTCCGGCATGAATGCAATCGTGATTGTGCCTGCCCCCCCCCCCCAGCACGATCATGCCCATCTTCCCTGTGTGGCCATCTCCCCCCGCCCCCACCAAGCACGATCATTATTGCACAATTATGATTTGGACTCTCCCTTCAAACAATAACCTCCCCTGCTGCCTAGGTTAGTGTTCTCTACTTTATTGTACTGTACTATACTTTGTTACTTTGTTGTTCTTTGTTACTTTGTTTCAAATTTTTGTGATTAAAAAGATGTTTACAGAATGGATTAACCTTATTTACATTGAATGTTATGGGGAAATTTGGCTTGGCTCACGACCAATTTGGGTTGTGACCAGAGTCGTGGAACAGATTAAGTTCGTGAGCTGAGGTCCCACTGTAAATGTCTCTTCAGAAGTAAGTCCTACTGAGTGCATTGAACTCAGGTAAGTGAGTTTAAAATTGCAGCCTTGGAAATCTAAGCCTTGAAATGACTTCCTAGTGACTGGCTGGTGACAGTAAAATGTTCCATGATTAGATTTTTGTTTGATAGCAAACTAACCTTTCTGAAAGACAATCTGTTAGTGCTTCAACACTGTATAAAGAATAGGCTAGGTGGTGTCTCCGGGTTGTTTTTCTTAAGCAAGAAAGAAATAAAGTGAAGGAGAGAGGATACATTTCACTCACTCTAAACACAGGGCTTTTCAATCATCTTTTATTTTTGATGTTTGCCTTAAATAAACCTACTTTATATCTGCCATGGAATTCCATACAATATGTGTATCTCATACAAGAAACTATCAGGGTGCCACTTTGATTTCTCTCCTTGCAGCTTGATATTATGAACTCCTTGATTAGCTGTAAAAACAGAGTCTAAGAGACAGATGAGGTATAATGACACTAATTTCCCAGAGGAACACTATGTGATCATTTGAACAGTTTGTGACCATCGTTTTGCCCAATCTGTTGCTTGTTTCACCTTTCTGGATCAGCCATATGAGTGACCCTCCTCCTGCAACTGGGTCAAAACGTAAAAGTAATCCCATCAACATACTAAGCAGCTAAACAGAAGTGGCAATATGATTGCCCCACAGAGGGTAAGGCAGGCTCTGACTGGAAGAACAATTGAGTGGAACATGGTGGAACATTTTTGGACAGGAGAAATGAAGACCTGATAGGAGGTGTTCCATATGCAGGCAAACAATGCCTCTGAAAACCAGATGGATGAGTAGGCAGAACTTTACAGGCAAACATCTTCCTGATGCCTGAATATCTGGTTTTTAGCATCAGCACTTCAAAAACTATGATCTTGCTGATATAAGTGGCAGCGACCATTTATATTGTAGAAATAAAGTGGTTAGATAGGAATGGTTAGCTAACATATAAGTGCAGTCCTCATATGGTATTAACGTTAGTGACTGGCATTTGGATGTTTCTGGTACCTAGCATGCAGTGGGTGGCAGACGGGATTTAGCAAACATAAAGTGATACATATTAGAATGAGAAAATCTCTAAAATTCGAGTTTATAGAGGTTCTCCAGTTTCTGCCTTGACACTTACCTGGTTCATGTACATATTAAGGCTTCAGCGAATGGGGCGGCATAAAAATGTTTTAATAAATAATAATAAATAATAAATATTAGATGGAGAGATTTCTCCACAGCATTTGCATAAATTTGTGTGTCATTTTAGTTTGCATATTTCTGTGTCATTTCTCACAAAAGTACACATTGTCATGTGCAAAAGCATGCATTTTCCATGCTTGCTTTGCAGATTGCATTTGAATCCAATGTCACATTTGCAAGGTATGAGCTGGATAAATACTGTTATGAAATCAGCTGAAATAAATGTCTCATAAGCCCAAAATGATTATTTGATGGTACAGTATGCTTTTAACGTTCAGTAGCAGTCTACATTTAACAGTGTCTGGCAGCTGGTGTGCAGTGCAGCAGCAGTCTTCCTACATGGAATTGCATAGATCTTGCTTCTGGTACACTGTCATATAAAATCCAGGCTGGAATGTTTACTGGGATCAAATTTTCTCACAAGTAATCACCCCAGTCTATCTTTTCCACACACAAACTTCTTTACGGAGAAGTAATGTTACTCTTGTGATTTAGAGATATTTTTGGAACATTGCAAGTGTAGTGCATATTACTGTGATGCTCAGTGTTAAGAAAGTAGAAGCCCAGTGCCCTTCACTGCCTAAAATGCAGATCACCTATCAGTCCTCTGTACACATACTGGGAAAGAAAGCTGGTGTAGGATGCAGAGAGGCACACTCTCTGACATTTATGTTGCCAACCTTATAGTCAGACTGCATAAATCCCACTGAGGGCAGTGTACTTTAAGCAGTCTAACCGATTATAGCATCAGAATTATAGCTTTAGAACATAAACAAATATCAGATTTTGTATGCTCTTGCTCCTTACAAAACATCATTGGGAGTTGTTAAGAGACTATGGGATGAAGCGTAATGTTGCAGCTTGAATTCTTCACTCGAAACTCTATGGCATACAGAAGTGGCACACACACACAGTTCACATGGCTTGAGCAGACAATTCATTGGATGGCTTTCGGCTAACAGCCAGTGGAAGAGCCTGTGGTCATTCTGGATTAACAAGGAAAATCAGTGGACTGTTACATCCTTGGACAAAATAATATTTGTTTCTTTAGCAACCTTTTTAAAAAAGACATTCATGAAGCGGTTTCCCCAACTATTTATTTCCATTGCATATATCAGCTTATGGGATATATAAAATAATAAAAAGACTGGTGCAAAGATTAAAAGGGTGTATGAGAGTGTGAGCAGAGGAGGGTCAAGGGTATTTGCCAATATCTATGAAATCAGAGAATGGCCCTTTACCTGCTTTTGAAATAGAGATGCATATGCAGTATATTCTTAGTCGTTTATGAAGAGAACACATATTCAACTTGAAATGCATAGTGTTTCTTTCAGCTCTGATGAGATTTGGATCTAAGGGCTTCTGTACAGGTGGTGCTTAATCCACTCCTTTACTGAAGCTCCCTCTTCCATTTTCATTGCAGGAACAACAGTAACACCAACAACAACAACATTCTTTTCACTGGGTCCTTCAGACTTGATGAGGCTCAGAATTATTGATGAGGCTTTTGTTCCAGTTTGTTGCACATTAAAATATAATACTATACTTTCCTCAATTTAAAATTAACTACTAAAAAGCCTGGAAAACATAAGGGAGACCCAGGAGGAGAAGGACGTTAAGAAATTCTCCTCAAATTTTTATGAGTGTGTTATGGTGTGCATGGGTTCCTGAAGGCCTAAGAGACCCAGAAGAAAATGGAGAATCAAGGAGCATGATGGGACTGACCAAGATGAGGTATTTTGCACAGCAAAGCTGAAAGCTGGGAGTGGTTGGAGCATGTAATGTAATAGATAAGATAAGCCCACTCTGTACCATCCAAAGAGAGAATGGAATGTGGTGAACATGCTTTCAAGATAAGGGAAGAACAGTACATCCTGTGTCTGTTTTGCTCAAATGAACTCACTGTTTGATCCTGTTGGACTAGCTGTTGGTGTAAACTTTTTGAGGTATAAAATGCCTGGGCTTTCCAGCTCCTGTGTGTGCCAGGACAGCACTGCAACTGGTCACCCATGGCCCTTGCCACCACTTGATCACCGCTGGAGAAGGGTTCGTTGGTTGTGTGTGAATATTGGATGAATGCGGGTGTGAATGAGGCCTCTCTTGATATTGTTGATGATGATCGCTAAACTTGTACTCTTATACTTTTGTATTCTTTATATCATACTATAAATGTTACATGCATAGTGTTTAAAACCAGATCTGGCATTCAGTTTGATAAGGACTTTCCTGGGAAACCTGATAGTCTCCTCTTTACTGGATCAAGGACCATTTTATTTTGATCACAAGTGAGGGAGAGATTGCAAGAGCACAAAAAATGCCTCATGAAGAGAAGACCTAAATATTCTCAGAACCATGAACAGTGAAGCTATATGAAGTAGTTCACTATCTCCCTCCCCACCCTCTAATCTAAGCATCTATTTGGGTTAAGAGTGTAATGTTCTAGAATGAGGGTGTTAAACCTGCCCCTCCACACCTTTCTGAAATTCCATCCTAACCCCCAAACCCAGCTAGGGGGACCCCAGGAGGTCTTTCTATGGGCCACAGGTCTGAGTTCTTAACCTCTGCAATTAGATTTCCACTGAAATTATGCTACAGGATAACTTGAAATATAAGTGGCAGTGAATCAGAGAACACAAGCTGTATAGGGAACAAAATGGCTTACAGATCCTGCATGCACTTTGAGACCAAACCCCCAACTGCTGCATAGCAGAAATCCTAGCACTGCTAGGAGGAAAACAGTGAGATAACGCAGAAGGTTTTCATGAGTGCAAGAAATGTCACACTCTTGAATTGCCACCAGGGAGACGAAGCAACACGTTTCCTTATTTAAAGCATCCCAGCAAAGGGCTAAATTAATGAAATTGTATGAATTGTGTAAAAGTTGCAAACATCAGGCGTATGTTTTCTCCCCTGTGCTTCAAATCAATTTTCCCCTCCACATGCAGAGTTAACAAAGAACAATTTATACTAAATCTTCCAGTGGAGGCCTTTAATTTGATTTTCAGTGCTACCATATGAAGCCTACACACACACACACACACACACACACACACAGAGAGAGAGAGAGAGAGAGAGAGAGAGAAAGAGAGCAGCCAACTGCACCATTTTGGCAGAAAAATAGGTGAAAGTATTTGGGGACTACATCTGAAACATGGTAGAGTTTGCCCTTTCTTTAAAGCACTGATCTTCTTTAAGAAATGCTTGCCTTTTCATGGAAGCTAGGCTTCCAAGGTCATGTACAAGGCAAGAAACAATATCTTAAAAGCATGAAGATTTAGTAAAGGAAATATAAGGTCAAACAGAATGTATGCACAGCTGTATAGGAAATGGCTCAGTAAACCTGGTGTATGATAAGCAGAAATTAGAAGGTCATAACAGACCACATAAACTGAAGCTCTTCCATATAGTATTTACTGTTTACCCTGACATATTCTGCCACTTCATAAAGAGACATCTGGAACTGCAGGTGTCTGAGCTTCCCCCAGGAATCATATAGATCAATAATCTTTGATCAGTCACATTGTCAAGGAATGTGTGCTCCTTTGATTCATCATTCTGGTAAATAATATAAGTTTTAGCAAAACACTGGAAAGCAATGAAGACCCTTTTGTCATTAACATGTTTGCAAATAGTCTCTGAAAGTGTAATTCTCCTGGGAATACATCAGTGTGTCAATTCTCAAAGACCCCTTTAGGAAAGATAATAAAGACAGGATCTTGCTGTCATGCTTCACTTCAAACTATCCTCTCATTTTGATCTGAAATCATGAAAGAAATTGGGGAAGTGTCGTGAATGAAGCTCTGACAGAAACAGTGACTCATGAGGAGACCTTGCACTTGGCACCCAGTGCCCAAGAGTCAATCCCACAGCCCAGTGCAGGGACGGCTGAGCCAGTTACTGCGTCTTCCTCTGAGCCCCAACATGTTGAGCAAACACCTGGACCTTTATCAGAGACAGAGAGTCATGAGAAAGAGGAAGCTGCAAGTTCTACTCAGAAGGAGGCAGAGCAAACTGCCTCTTCCCCCCCAATGCTGATCCCTGAGCCAGAAACAGAAGACACAATAGGTGTCGTGGATTTTTCAAGAGCCCAGAACAGACGTATTTTATGCCGATTTGAACAGCTGCAAAGTAGACTGCGTAAGAGGGAGGACAGGCGTGACTTGGGAGAATGATCCCACGTGGGCTCAGGAAGAGAAGCCTTTATAGGGCTGACATCTGCTTAGCAAGGACCGCTATTAGGGATCTTATCTATAGAATTGTAAATCTTGTAGACAATTAGCATTAAAGGACTTTAAAGGACTTTAGTTTTATTGCTCTAGAATGTGTGGAGTGTTTACATACTGGACTGCCCCTCACAACAGGAAATGGGGGAGGACATGTATGTAATTGCATGTATCATTTTTCTAGTTTTGTGGAGATGAGTATTCTAACCCAAATCTATCAGCAGAAGGTAGTTTATATATCCAAGATGTGGTCTGTTGCAGATTTGAGATGTGGTCACTAATGCACACTGCTATCTATTAGGTCACAATATGTGTGGTGGTTGGGATCCCAGGCATTCATTATGGTTTTTATAGTCTCAACTAAAAACTAAAAAGTCTCATCTATAGTTGTGCTTTCAGCTATGGAATTCTGTTTCCAATATGCTGGTTCCCACTTGTACTTGTTAACTCTGTAATGAGTCAAGGAGAAAGTCTGTTTCTGGATTCCCATTTCAAACTGCATTGTTAAAGGTCAATTTTCCTATCCTATCAAAAGAAGAAGAAAAAAGTACATTGATGAGGAAAGCAACACAAAAGAACATGGCTCTTATCTCAGTTATGGCACCTTAGCTATCAGTAGGCTGTAATGGCAACCTTGTCCTCAGCTTGAATCACAAAATTTCACTTATTTGGCATGGTTGTACCTGTGTCACAATTGCAGAGCAAATTCCCCCCCTAAGTCTTCTGGCATTCCAGAAGCAGGTGAAAGGAGCAGCACTACGCAGTAGATTTCCCCCACTTCCACACACCTGAAGGAAACCCTCAAGGATGTAAGTCAGAGGTGTGAGAATCATTGGGTGACAATAACTGTCAGGAAGCAGTGCCATTCCTTTCTTCAGTGGTGTCCAGCAGATTCTCCCAAATTTGCCTGAACATGGGTCAGGCACCTTAACCCCTCCTGTTCCAGCAGCACTGTTTTTATCTGGGTTTTATATTAGCTTGACCGTGCATGGGTGGAAGAGCAATTCAGTAACAGGTTGAATATATAAATATTCAAAAATATACTGCTATTGTCCTGGAGATACTGCTTAGTTAAAATAACCAATAGCTGTTTTAGGATTATTCTTCAATGGCTATTAACAAAGGTAGAGTAGGAGAAAGAGAAGCAGCATCAGTAGCATGGTAGGTGGTTAATCATCATCAGAGAAGCAACAGCAGGGTTGTGGCTTGTGGCCATATACATATTTCTGTCTGTGGTGGTTCTCTTCCAAGCATTGCCCATCCTTGTAATAGAACAGCTGCATTAAATCCTTTAGGAGAAACCATTTGCAGTGACAGAAAACTCTGGCAAACTTGTTTCCCTCAGCACGTCTATGGCTGTCAGTTTCTATCTTTTCAAACTGTAATATTTTTCTTGTACTCATCATATAATACAAGTTTGGCTAGCAGGCGTCAGGTGTAAATGTGAATAGCAGACATAAGCAATAGTTAGCATCACCTCAAATGACTGCTTTGCTTTATTAGATAAGCAGCCATTTCAAACAAGAACAAACCCCTATCTGCCTTGGGGTTCATTTAATGAATAACTTGTACCACATTAATAATTTTTCAGATTGGCTTCTTTGAACAGCACCATCTTAGGCATGCTTGTGTGATGGAAGCCCCACCAGGTGCCAAGGAACTTCCTTTCAGATAGGAGTGTGTTGGATTGTTGCCTTAATGTTTAAATATATTTACTATAAGTGTCTGCATCAGATTGAGACTCTCTATTTTGTTGTCCTCAGGGAAGCTGAATACCAAAGGCATAAACACTGCAAGCAAAATATATTATTGATGTCCAACATAGTTTATATTATGTTGTGGGAATGGCGGAAATTATTCAAGATACTCCACTACTTAAAAAAGAACAATTTATGTGTAGCGAACTGTCTGGAAAATCCAGGGCAAGAATTTTGAGGGGCATGCTGAAAAACAAATACATCTTCTTGGGTAAATTTAGGGGCCTAAATCTGAAGGTACAGGAAAAACTTGACTACTTCCTGAAAGATGTGAGCATTACTGAATTTAAGAGCTGCAAAACTACAATAGAATTTAAATTCAAGGGTGCTGCCATGAAACAATAAAAACTGCAATATCATGAGAAAGCCAGAATAAAATTGTCTGTTTTCTTAAAATCCTACAGTGGGGGGGCTAGTGAGCATACCAGTGGTTATCTATTACAGAGAGGTGGGGTCACTACAGAAAAGGATCTGCTTTGTATATTCATCACCTGTTAAACTGCTCTCACAGGTGAGAAATGAATACTTTAGCTAAATATTGAATTATTAACATGAGAGTTAGAGATGTGAGATACTGTGAAGTAAAAAGCTACAAAAGGAGCTAGAGATCCCAAAGTACTGAAAACAGCAGTTGAAAGTGAACTGAGGAAATGGTGGGAGCCTGCCTATTTGTATAACAGGGAAGCGAGAGTGGAGTCCCCACCAAAAATCCTAGGCTTAGCTAGAGGAATCTTCCTGAACATGACACTGCACAGGCACAGCACCCATATGTGTGATGTACAGAGACCACAACAAAAAATCCTATTATTAGATCCTATGCAATAATGAACAAAGTGTACATGATAGCCATCTCTTCCTTTTCTGATTGTACTAGATTCTATTTCTTAATGGATGAAGAAGCAACATCAAAGAGAGGAGAGAAATCATCACTAATTATTGGCTATTGAAGATCTCTGTGAAACAGTGCTGTCAACCATGCCCTAAACCATCAGACAGTGCATTGGTTTATCCCAAAACTCCTCACTTTCTCAACCAAGATATCACATGGCACTTTGTCAAAGGCCTTGCTGAAATCCAGGTGAACCACAGCCACCATGTCCCCTCTGTCTAGCCATCTCAAAACCTTGTCATAGAGTTTGTCTGGCAGGACCTGTTTTTGTGGAAGCCTTGTTGCATGACCGCCAACCTCCCTTCCTTATCTAGGGTTACTAGATCTCTCGCTATTATGAGCCTTTCCATTGTCTTTCCTGCAATGGATGTGAGGCTAACCAGTCTGTAATTCCCAATGTCCCCTTTACTACCCTATACTTTTAGGTTGGGTCTGCTGGAATACACCTCATCAATGGTAAGCAAACACTCATGGAGGAGATCTTTCTCTGATACAAGTAAGAGAGTAGCTTGGTTCAAAATTCCACAAGTGTGGAGGGTTACCTCTGGTTTTTCTAGCAATGTTGCCTGATAGTAGGCAAGGTGGGCTGAAGTGAAACCAGTGACTCCCTCTTTGTTGCTAGGATTGTTTGAGGATCACCCCTCCCTAAGTAAATTTCTCCTCCTCTTTCAGTATGAGCACTGCAGTTGCAACTGTTTGAAGGCAAGTTGGCCAACCTAATGCAACAGTGTCCACTTGCTTTGACAAGTAAGTCACAGTCTGCTGTCAGGACCCCAAAGTCTGGATGAACATCTCTAGCATGATCCCACCTTTTTTGTGTACGGTTTAAAAGGAGTTTTAGGATCTGGAAGACACAGTGCAAGGGCGTTCATAAGTTTTGCTTTCAGGGCGGGGAAGTACTCTTTCCCCTCTTGTGTGAGGTGGAAAGAATCTCAATCTTCTCCCTTCAGGCATTCATACAGGAGTTTTGCCCAGAGCCCATAATCACGGATCCAAATCTGGCAGAATCCTGCCATCCCTGACAGGGGTCTGAAGCCTGTTGCAGGGGACTGGGGTTTGACATTCTACCTCTTTTCTTTCTTTCAATAGCTGGCATTCTCCATGGGAGAGCTGGAAACCCAGATACTGCACCTGTTGTTGGGTGATTTGTGCCTTTTTCTTCAAGACTGCGGCCGTGGAGTCCAAGAAAATTCAGCAAGCTGATGGGCGAGTTTCTAGTGCACTGATCTGCAGACTCAGAAGCTAGAAGAAGGTCATCTACATATTGTAGTAAAACAACATCAGGGTCTCTAATCCATTCAATTAGTTATTTTGCCAAAGCCTGGGAGAAATAGTTGGAGGAGTTTTTCTGCCCCTCAGCAGGGACTGTCCAGCAAAGCTGACTCATTGTCCCATCCAGCCATTCCCACTGGAAGGGAAAGATAGGTTGGAATTCAGGGGTTAGTGGGATTGCAAAAAATGCAACTTTCAAACAAATCTATTTCGGATAACTAAATATGTGCAGACTCCAAACAATTAGAAGTATATAGGAATTAGGGACCACTGGGTGTATTGTGATTGTATGATTATTTACCTTCCTTAACTCTTGTACAAGATGATAGGATTGGTCTGGTTTGCATACCAGTAAGATTGGGGTGTTCCAAGGATTCTTGGGGTGTTGTAATAACCCACAATTCACAACACTTTCCACCAATGGCTTGAGACCCTTGCATGCTTCCGACTTGAGTGGCTACTGCTTAACTTGTTTGGGGTGCTGCTCAGAGATGAGTTCAGCTCAGACTGGCTCCACTTTGGTAGCTTGCCCCAGTATTTCCTTGGCTCATTCCAGGGTGTAGACAGCTGTTTCTACCTTAAGGGGTATTTCTTGTGGAGGGTTCTGTGGCATTTGGGGTTGTATTAACATCATTCCTCTCCCAGGTGCAACTTTAAGTTAGTTGCTCCAGGGAAAAACGGTGAAGGTGGCTTCTAGTTTGCAGAAAAGGTCATGACCCAAAAGGAGGGTAGAGTAGTTAGGGAGGTACTCAAATTTGTGTGTAAAGGACCTCTGTCTGAGCAAACACTGTAGAGGTCCAAACACAGAACAGGTTGTATGGTGTCTGGTCACTCCCACAATGGTTAAGGGTTTCCCTTTTGCCTCCCTGATTGTGGCCATTAGGGGAGCAAGCTGCTCTGGTATCTACTAGGAAATCCATGTTCTTATCTCCCACTCTCATTTTCACCCGGGGTTCCAGGGGTAGCACAGAATTTTTACCAGGTCTCCACTGTTAATCCCCCAGCTCCTCTAGGGTGGCCAAGGCTGAGGAATCCTTGTTCAATGGGCAGTTCCTTTGTCAATGTCCCTTCTTTTTGCATCTAGCACACTGATTTTCTCCCAGCCTCTGCTGAGACCACGTGTGCATTATGTGCCATTGTCAGTATCTGTTGTTGTTGTCATTTGTTTCTCATCATCCCTAGTGCATGCCATCCTCTTTCTTCCAATCTGATTATTTTGCTGCCTTTACCACCACCACCATCAGTTTCACCTGCCTCTTCTCCTTTTCTGCTTCTCTCTAGCACCTTTTGTGTTGCTAACTCTAAGAGTTAGGGAACTGGCATGGCCAACATCGCCTCTTGTTTCTGTAGCTTCCTTTTTATGTAAAGGACTGCCTTGCTGGAAAAATGGCTTTGATTAGAGCCTCAGCTTGTAGATTGTCAGGGTCTGTCAACGTATGTCTTCAAACAACATGCCTGATTCATTGGAGAAAATCACCAGGGGGTTCTTTTGGTCCCTGTGCGAGTTCATAGGGGTTTGCCCAATTGTCTGTTTGGGGTACTGCATCCTGAGCCCAAAAAGAAAGAGCTTCCTGAAGGTAGCCAGCAAGGCAGGAAACGATGTTCCTTTAAATGTTGGTAAGTTTCAGAAGAGTAGGGACTAAAAGAGAGGGACGAGTGATTGAGGTGATTGGTTGGTGACTGAAAGTGTGTGGGCGGAGCTTGGGAATGTGTGAGGAGAGAGAGAGAGAAGTTATCATTCAGTCAGAGTTGTGGTCTGTTAACAGACAGAATTGTTGTCAGTCAGCAGAATCTGAAAGAGGCAGCCTTCTCTTTAGAATCCTAGATAGTGCTGTGGAAGGTACTTAGGGTTCATAAGGACAAAGGGAAGGAAGTGGAATACTTAGTAACTAAACTGAATGAAAACCTAATATTGTCAAGTATTACAAGGACGTGAGAGATAGAAGCTGACTGAAACCTGAGAACAAAAGGGAAATATTAAACTGATAAATAAACTTATAAATAAAATAAGGACTGGTCACAGTACATTCAAGAGAAGAGAGGATTTGAGAGTAAGGAATGACAGAAAGAAAAGCATGAGATATCTCAATCAGAAGTTATTATACATTGTTTTAATTACTAAGGAAATAAGTTATTGAACATCTTGAAATGAATACACTTCTTGTACTTGTAGAGTACTATCATATCTCCCCTCAGTCTTATCTTCTTGAGGCCGAACATGCCCAGTTCTCTCAAACTTTTCTTATACAGCTTTGCCTCCAGTCCCTGAATCATCCTTGTTGCTTTCCTGTGTACCCTTTCTAGCTTTATTGCATCTTTTTTGAACATAGATGCCCAGACCAGGACACAGTACACCAAGTGATGCCTGACTAGTGCTGAGTATAGTGGAACTAGTACTTCACATGTTTTGGAAGTGATGCTTCTGTCAGTGCAGCCCAAAATAGCCCTTTTTGCAGCTGCATCACATGTTTTGTTCACATTTACCTTGCAGTCTACTACAACCCCAAGATACTTCTGATTTGCAGTATGGTTGAGCCAATCATTGCCCATCTTGTAATGGTGCATTTGGTTTCTTTTTCCTAAATGGAAGACTTGACATTTGTCACTATTGAATTCCATCCATGTTGGCTTCTAGGAATTACTGCATTGCCTTCAAGGTATTTGTGCACAAATGCCTTTGTAGTACCTGTTTGTTTTATAATTTGCTCCAGAATTTTTCCAGGTATTTTTGTCAGACCAACTGGTTCATAGTGCATAGGTTCATCTTTTTTTGTTGTTGTTGTAGATAGGAAGAACATTAACCCTTCTCCTGTCATCTGACATTTCTCTGGTCTTCTATGAATTCTCAAAGATGAAAATTCATTTTCAGCACAGGCTCACAAGAATGGGAGGCAGATTGAGAAGGATGATATATGAAGAGAGATTGGGGGAACTGGGTCTTTTCAGCCTGGAGAAGACTACAAGGAGATCTTTTAGTGACTTATTGGTATGTGAGGGGATGTCATGTGGAGGAGGGCCATGAACTGTTCTCCCATGCAGTGGAGGGAAGGACATGTTCCAATGGGGCAAAGTTCAAAGAACCTGGATTCAGGCTGGATGTCAGGAAGTACTTCCTGACAGTTAGGACCCCTAGGGTATGGAATGGACTTCTATGGGAGGTGGTTGAGGCCCCATCGGTAGGGGTGTTTAAGGATAGGCCAGATATGCACATGATAGGCATGTCGTGAGAGGAGCTGGCTTGAGCCAGGGGTCAGACTAGATAGCCTGGGAACCCTTCTGACTCGCTCTGCTTCTATGTTTCTGTGAGTAGTTCTGAGAGTAGTTCTGAGAGTAGTTCTGAGAGTTTTTCCACTAGCTCTGAGAGTTTTTCCACTAGCTCTTTTATGCCTCTGGGATGAAGTTCATCAGGCTCTGGAGCTTTGAACTCATTCAGCCCAATCAGAAGATCCTTGACCCTTTGACTGCCATTCCGCCCTTTCAGCTTGTACAACACCTTTGTCAGGAAAGTTGTAGTTCTTCTTTTGAGAGAAGACTGAGCCAAAGTAGGAGTTCAGCACTTCTGCCCTTTCTTTCTCCTCTGCTATCGTTGTTTCATCCATGGTGAGTAGTTGAACTGTCTTCTCTTTCATCTGTCTTTTGCTCTGAATGTATTTGGAGAAGACTTTTTTTCTAGCTCCCTTCACTAACCTCAGTTCATTCATCACTTTGAACTTCCTGACATCATCCCTGCAGTCATCCCTGCATCACCTTGGTACTTGCTTATATTCTTCCTTTCTAGCCTGGCCTTCCTTCTGTCTCCTGTGCATGACCTTTTCTGTATTCCAATTATCTCTTAGTTTTCTATGAAGCCACATGGGCTTCCTTTGTTGTCTATTACTCTTTTTCATTGTTGAAATTGTAGTGATGCCTTAAGCATTTTTTTTAAGAATATCCCACGTTTTTTGGGTTCCTTTTCCCACTAGAGTGGCTTACAATGAGACTTTGTTTATCAGTGTCCAGAAATTGTGGAAGTTGGCTTTTTGGAAAAGCAGGGAGCATGTTTGACTACATTCAGTTTTAGCTTCCTTTATTATTGAGAATTCAGGTAAGGCATGGTCACTTTCCCCCAGAGTTCCCATAGCCGATTCTTTGTCCACTGGTTCTTCCTTAGAATCATAGAATAGTAGAGTTGGAAGGGGCCATGAAGTCCATTGTGTCCAACCAGCTGCTGTTGCAGGACACCGTGTTACACCATCCCACTCAGATGGCTGTCCAGTTTCTTTTTGAATGTCTCCTGTGTGAGAGAGCCCACCACCTCTCTAGGCAGCTGGTTCCACTGTAGTATTGCTCTGACAATGAAGAAGCTTTCCCGATATCTATCCTGAATCTGGGTTGTCACAACTTGAATAGATTATTCCATGTCCTACACTCTGGCATCAGCAAGAAGAGATCTTGTCCTTTCTCTTTGTGACAGCCTTTGGAGTTGCTTATAGAGTGATACCATGTTCCCCCCTCAGTCTTCTCTTCTCAAAGCTCAACAAGCCCAGTTCTCTCAGTCTCTCCTCTTAGGGCAGTGTTTCCAAACCCTGGATCATTTTTGTTGTCCTCCACTGGACCCTTTCTAATTTTTCTTAGATCTTCCTTAAATCTTGGTGCCCAGAACTGGACACAGTATTTCAGATGAGGTCTGACTAATGAGGAGTACTGAGAAACTACTACTTCTCATGATTTAGAAGTAATATTTCTGTTAATGCATCCCAAAATAGCATTTGCCCTTTTGGCGGCTGCATCCCACTGTTGGCTCATGTTTAATCTAATGATCTTTTTCTTGTTTAGTTCTGTTGTGTCACGCATTTCCCATCTTGTATTGATGCATTTGGTGTCATTTTCCTAGGTGGAGAACTTGGCACATTTCCTTATTGAATTAATAAAAACATTAAACATATTTGTAAGAAAACTCAAAGAGTTAAAAAATGATTGGGATGGAACCTTGAAGATGAAGCTTTCAAGTTCTGATTGTTCCCCAAGCGAGAGATATACCAAACTCCAATAGGTTTTTATGTTATATAGCTAAACACATACATAATGAACTTTCAATGTATTTAACACAATTTCACTACTGCAGTGTCTAACAGTATGCTTCTCCAATTAATGTTGCCTTAAAGGGTGCGTGTGTGTGTGTGCGCACATTTATATATGCGTCTTATATATGTGTGCACTTATATAGCTGCATCCCTACCTGAAGAACGACTGCCTGGTGACAGTGACACACACATTGGTAACTTCCTGACTAGACTTCTGCAATGTGCTCTATGTGGGGCTGCCCTTGAAGATGGTCCAGATACTTCAATTGGTACAAAACAGAGTTGCCAGGCTGCTGACAGGGACTAGGCATTATGTTCACATGACTCCAGTCCTCCGTCAGCTTCATAGGCTCCCCATTGAAGTCCTGGCCCAATTCAAGGTGCTGGTTATTACCTATAAACCCTTAATGGCTTGGGTCTTGGTTACCTAAAGGAACGCTTACATCCATACGTGCCCTCCAGTTCCTTGAGATCAGCGGGAGAGGCCCTTCTCTGGCAACCCTCCGTAAAGGATATTAGGAGGGTAAATACCCGGAGGAGGGCTTTCTCTGCAGTGGCGCCCAATCTATGGGATGCACTCCCCAGAGAGGTCTGCCTGGTGCTGTTGTTATTTGTTTTTCGGCACCAGGCCAAGACCTTTTTATTTAAACATCATTTTAATTGTTAGCTTTATTTATTGATTTTATATCTTTGGCCAGGACATCTCCAATTATATTGTTTTTACATGCTTAATATGCATTTATTTATTGTTGTGAGCCTCCCTGAGACTTCGTAGAATGGGGCGACATAGTAGCTTACTAAATAAATAAATAAATAAATAAAATATAAGTATATCTATCTATAGATAGCTTTAGTATGGTTCCACATAATATTGCAAAATGCTTTATTCAACCCAATCTGGAAATTTTAAAAGTAAATATATAATATTTATAACCCTTTAGACACACTGTATACCATAACTGTAGGTATCCTTTTGAATACAAAATACTTTCACAGTGATATTTTGTTCATTTTTTTTCTGATTTCTATAAACAGTAATTCAACTCAAACTACATTTTGCTTAAATAATTAATCTGAGAGTATACTATAATTTCCCCAAAACTAATATCAACCTTTCTTGTAGACATAAAACTAGAATGTCTTCACTAGGCCTCTCAGTTTTAGTTGCATATAATTTTTCAACATAATTAAACACCTAAACTTAGTTGATATATTTTCATGTATGTAATTATGAATAATTAAAATACAGTTTGTGTGGCTTTGTTCTCTGTTTCTACCATTCAGATTCCTGAGGGAAATATTTGCTTTTGCAATTTTTCTTCAAATGCTTTTTTTATTTTTGCTATTATTTCCAACGTGTTAAAGTTTTATAAAGATTAAAATGCTACTTAGAAAAGGAGAGGGGAAGCTAGCAATCTTGATCTTTTATAATTAGTTGCAGCAGATTAATGAATATGAAATAGAAATAATCAAAACATGTAGCATTTGCAGCAGAAAAATCTACAGTATGTATTAGTTAAAATTGTTCTCAATTATTATCAATTGAATTCATGGATATATAAAAAATGGCCAATAGGGTATTATTTTTCTAGCTGTGTAACTAATTTTCCAGATTTTCGGATACTATTAAAAAAAGTCACCAGATTTGAATTATTTGTCAGATAGTCTTTACTCTGTTTAAAAACTTGTATTTGCTTTCCGGGAAGTAAGCTATACTGAACTCTATGATACTTTTGTGTAAGCATGAGTTGAATTTTACTGTTAGTATCATTCAGAATTGTTGCAACCAACTCCAGTATCTTTGCCATGAAAACCCCAGGGACTGTTCTAAAGAGCAAAATGGTATGATGCCAGAAGATGAGCCTCTCAGGCCAGAAGATGTCCAATGTGCTAATGGAGAAGCGCAGAGAGCTAGTACTAGTAGTGCCAGAAAGAGTGAAGAGATTGGGTCAAAGGTGAAAGGACACTCAGTTGTGGATGCATCTGGTGGTGAAAGGAAAGTCCAAAGCTGTAAAGAACATTACAGGATAGGAACCTGGAATGTAAGATCTATGAATCAAGGTAAGCTGGATGTGGTCAAACATGAGGTGACAAGAATGAACATCGACATCTTAGGATGAGTGAACTAAAATGGACAGGAATGGGTAATTTAATTCAGATGACCACAAGGTATATTACTGCAGGAAAGAATCCCTCAGAAGGAATGGAGTAGCCTTCATAGGCAATAAAAGAGTAGGAAAAGCAGTACTGGGATACAATCTCCAAAATGACAGGATGACCTCAGTTCAAATCCAAGACAAACCATTCAACATCACAGTAGTCCAAGTCTATGCTCCAACCACTGATGCTGAAGAGGCTGAGGTTGACCAGTTTAATGAAGGCCTACAACACCTTCTAGAATTAACACCAAAAAATTATGTCCTTATCATCATGGGGGATTGGAATGCTGAAGTATGAAGCCAAAGGATAATTGGAATAACAGGCAAGTTTGACCTTGGAGTACACAATGAAGCAGGGTACAGGCTGGTAGAATTCTGTCAAGAAAATATGATGGTCATCGCAAACACTCTTTTCCAACAACCCAAGAGATGACTCTACACATGGACATCACCAGACGGTCAACACAGAAATCAGATTGACTATAGGCTCTACAACCAAAGATGGAGATGCAATATACAGTCAGTAAAAACAAGACCAGGAGCTGACTGTGACTCAGATCATGAGCTTCTGGTTGCAAAATTTAGGCTTAAAGTGAAGAAAGTAGGGAAAAGCACTAGGCCACTCAGGTATGACCTCAATCACATCCCTGATGAATATACAGTAGAGGTGAAAAATAGATTTAAGGAATTAGATCAGATAGACAGAGTGCCTGAAGAACTATGGATGGAGGTTTGCAACATTTTACAAGAGGAAGCAACTAAAGCCATCCCAAAGAAAAAGAAATGCAAGAAAGCAAAATGGCTGTCTGAGGAAGCTTTACAAATAGCTGAGGAAAGAAGGGAAGCAAAAGGTAAGGGAGAAAGAGAAAGATACACCCAAATGAATGCAGCATTCCAGAGAATTGCTAGAAGGGATAAGAATGTCTCCTTAAATGAACAGTGCAAAGAAATAGAAGAAAACAATAGAATAGGGAGGACCGGAGATCTCTTCAAGAAAATTGGAGGTATGAAAGGAACATTTCATGCAAAGATGGGCATGATAAAGGACCAAAATGGCAGGGACCTAACAGAGGCAGAAGAGATTAAGAAGAGATGGCATGATTACACAGAGGAACTATGCAAGAAAGAGCTTAATGTCCCTGATACCCATGATGGGGTGGTCACTGACCTCGAGCAAGACATCCTGGAATGTGAAGTCAAATGGGTCTTAGGAAGTCTGAGCAACAACAAAGCTAGTGGAGGTGACAGTATTCCAGCTGAGCTATTCAAAATCTTAAAAGACAATGCAATAAGTGCTACACTCAAAATGCCAGCAAATTTGGAAAACTCAAGAGTGGCCACAGGATTGGAAAAGGTCAGTTTACATTCCAATCCCAAAGAAGGGCAATGCCAAAGAATGTTCAAACTACCGCACCATTGCACTCATTTCACATGCTAGCAAAGTTATGCTCAAAATCCTACAAGCTAGGCTCCATCAGTATGTGGACTGAGAACTACCAGAAGTTCAGGCAGGATTTCGAAGAGGGAGAGGAACTAGAAATCAAATTGCCAGCATACGCTGGATCATGGAGAAAGTAGGGAGTTCCAGAAAAACATCTACTTCTGCTTCATTGACTATGCTAAAGCCTTTACTTGTGTGGATCACAACAAATCATGACAAGTTTTCAAAGAGAATACCAGGCCATCTTATTTGTCTCTTGAGAAACCTATATGCGGGTCAAGAAGCAACAGTCAGAACTGGACATGGAACCACTGATTGGTTCAAAATTGAGAAAGGAATTTGGCAAGGCTGCATACTGTTGCCCTGCCTATTTAACTTACATGCAGAGCACAACATGAGAAAGGCAAGGCTAGGTGAATCACCAGTTGGAATTAAGGTTGCTGGGAGAAATATCAACAACCTCAGATATGCAGATGATACCACTCTCATGTCAGAAAGTGAGGAGGAACTAAAGAGCATCTTGATGCGGGTGAAGGAGGAGAGCACAAACGTTGGCTTGAAACTGAACATTAAGAAAACTAAGATCATGGCATCCAGTCCTCACACTTCCTGGCAAATAGATGGGGAAGAAATGGAGGCAGTGACAGATTTTATTTTCCTGGGCTCCAAGATCACCGCAGATGGGGACTGTAGCCAAGAAATTAAAAGATGCTTGCTCCTTGGGAGGAAAGCTATGGCAAATCTAGACAGCATACAGAAAAGCAGAGACATCACCCTGCCAACAAAATTGCTTATAGTCAAGGCTATGGTTTTCCCAGTTGCAATGTATGTCTGTGAAATTTAGACCTTAAGGAAGGCTCAGTGCCAAAGAATTGAAGCCTTTTAAATGTGGTCCTGAAGAAGACTCCTGCAAGTCCCTTGGACTGAAGGAGAGTAATCCAATCAGTCTTAGAATAGATCAATCCTGACTGCTCTTTAGAAGGCCAGATACTGAAGATGAAACTCAAATACTTTGGCCATCTAATGAGGAGGAAGGACTCACTGGAGAAAAGCCTAATGCTGGGAACATTAGATGGCAAAAGAAGAAGGGGATGGCAGAGAGTGAGGTGGTTTGATGGAGTCTCTGAAGCAGTCGGTGTGAGCTTAGGTGGACCCTGGGGGATGGTGAAGGACAGGAAGGCCTGGAGGAGTGTTGTCCATGGGGTCACAATGGGTTTGATATGACTTTGCAACTAGCAAGCAAGCATATGATCTTCTAATTTTTTGTGACTTATCAAGAGAGTTTTGGGTATTAGGTGGTATTGAAATGTAATAAATTTAAAAAAGAAACTCATCTACCATTACTGTTTGCCATGCCTGCAAGCTCAAGCCCTCCACCTGTTTCTCAGTACCCCCCCCCCCATTTAATTTTAAAAGTTCCTGTTTCTGCTGAGTATGTACATTGCAAACAGCAATAACTGTTTTGGGAGTTTATGCCTGGCTCATACATTGCAATTCTTTATTCTCTGTCTTCTTTTGCCGCAAGCACAATTTCCTCAGAACCAGACAACCTACTAATCCCCAAGTCTGTCCATGCTTACTTCATGAAATCCATGGTTTTCCTGGTTAGGAAGAAAAGAAAGAAGTATGGTTCCAAAAGGAATGACATAAAGATGAAGTATGTGAGCCTGAGTCTCAGGCATACATGACCAAATCATAGTTTGCTGTTATATGGAAACTCATTCATCCAGTGGAATCTTTTGCATATCTTCTCAGAGGTCATTCCTACTGAATTCAGCTAGTCTTACTCCTAGGCAAGTGCATTAAAATTTTATCTTTTCTATTCATTAACTGCAGTCCATGTAGTGTGTCACTAACTATATTAAATAGAAAATAACCATGGTGCTTCTGCTTGATTAGATAGTGCTAAGGTGGCCTTCCAACTCTACTGTTTTATGATTTTATGGCTCGAGTATCCTAATGAAGAAACACTATCCACCTAAGAAAGACCTTTGGTCCAGGAGGGCTTGCTTGTTAGCAAACAGCAGCCTGTAGGCACTTGCATATTTTTCCACCTGTAGTTCCTCTGTCAAGCTTCTATTGACTCCGAGTGAAGTAAATTGAATGATGGAACATAAATGTAAAACATCATACAAATAGAGTGATTTTTTATTATTTGCACCTGCACATCACAGAAGTTCCATCCACAATTTTCTGGATCAGTTGTCAGAACATTTTGATTTTTGAGGAATATAGTGGGTTAAATGCTAAGTATCAGTATTCTTTTTCACCTACAGGTATGTATTGATGTATCTTTAGCCTAAAGTGCTCTTCTTCATTCTCTAAAATGTTAGATGCATAATTTAGAAGTGTTTTCAATTTTTATATTTTTGTCTTCTGCCAGGTGATGGTGCATTAATTTTTGAGAAGTATTTTACTGGCTGGTCAATCTCTCAGCCTCTCAGGTATTCAAGCAAGATGAGGTTCACTCATTGCTGAACAGGGATTTCCCTCATTTGAGAGAATGATAGTAGCAGTGTTGTTTAGATAAGCAAAATGAATTAAGAAAGGGTGTGCAAAAGTTTAGTGTCCCGGCAAATATAAAATGCTGGTTCAGAATTCCTAATATGGGTAAATAGATAGAATGCCAGATCAGTTGCATATAGTGCACTTGCCTTATGTGGCCTTACTTCTGTGCAAAAGAAAAGCAAAAGCAGGAACTGTCTGGAAATTCTCACTTCAGCAGGAAGAATATTTAATTTTTCTGAAAAGTATATTCAGGAGTATTTTTTCTGCTTACACCAATGATATGTAAGAACTAGGATTTACGATAGATTGCTTTGACTTTTCCTCAGTCCCTTGATACTCAGTGATAGGTGCCCATATATGCCTAGTTTGTGTCCTATTATGTACTACCACTTTACATGATGAGTCCAGGAGTCCCCATGGTAAAACAGGGAATGTGAGTGAGTGGAAAGAAATGATGACTTTTACAGCAAAAGCCTGTATGAGTTTCTCAATATGTATTTTTTTTTACCCCACAGCCCAGAAATAATCCTGGGCATAGATTATATGTTGCATGCATTCTAACAACAGAGAGCAATTTTAACTGTTCTGACAAAAAAGTGACTGAGCAGCCCTAAGAAATGGGTACCAAGGGCTGATCAACATTAGGGCCTGTACATCAGAGAGTACAATCATAGTATTTATATAAGATGCTTTTACCACCACTGGAAGAGATGCTAGTGAAAACTGTCCAGGCTCCACTGTGTTGAAAATGTGATCCTGTACATTTCTATGGGGATGAATACACTGAAAGAAGTCCTTCAAATCTTTTTTCCTCCTTCTGTATCCTCAGTTAACTTATCTACACATTATTTGGCACAAGAGAATTGAGGGACTGCTTGCTTGTTTTTAAGGAATCAACAGTTCTTCCTGTCCTCTTCTACAGTTCTTCCCTTGCTGCTCATGAAGAAGAGGAAATGGAGAGTGAGGAGGGGGCAGATGTATGGCTGCTACTATCCTTCCACCTCTCATGGGGTGAAGCCAGTGGAAATAGTACTCCCTACTTCCCTCCACCAGAAAGTAATTCCATCAACTGTTACTGCTCTGAGATTTCTAGGAGATGGTAGGTTTTGGGACTGACCTCCATTCTGATAAGCAGATTGAGAAAATGACTTCTTTTTTAATCTTTCAAATCTCCTAGGGGCAAAGAGTTTTAATTAAATTTATCAGGCCATATATGGGAAATATTACAGAAATTTACTCCAGAATTGAGCATTTGTGCCTAGATGCCAGGGTATTACTTTCTGTGCATCTAGATGTGCATCTTTTTATATATTTATTTATTTATTTATTTAATGAATTTATATGCTGCTACAATAGCCCACATTTGAGCTATCTGCCTGGCTCACAATATAAATAACCAAAGTTCCATAGCCATCCACATTTTATCCTGACTGCTAACTCATAACTATCTCTTTATCTATTCAAAATGGAGTCTTGGTTTTATGCTTTGAGTTCCCAAGGTTATTTTATCTGTTTGAGATTTTTGTTTGTTTTTGTACACAGCCATGATTGCCTTGGTCCATAAAGTCAGCGTGTGTATTAACTAGAGTTGGAGTGGAGTGAAAAAAGTCTCACACGGAGTCATTGAGTAATGAAACTACCAGTGCAGTGTCAGAAGTCAGATGGCATTGTCTGAGCAATGTTAAAGGAGTGAAAAGGGTCAAACTCATATCAACTTATTGTTCACAAAAATTCCTTTAATCTTCATATCTTATGGCTGGTCAATATTTAAACCGTAACCCTTGGAACCAGAATGTCTCTCATATGTATATCTACCTTTCTTCTATCTCCTGTCTCCTCCAGTCTCCTCCCATCTTCTATCCCCTATCATCTGTCTCTTATCATACCCTCTCATCTGCATAGCTTGTATAAATATTTTGTCATCATATTAAGTAACCAGCACTGGGGGCTGGGGCACTAAATGAAATCCCTGTAAGGTTCCAGTTTTGTGTTTATGCTTGTAAGGTGTTGCACAAGTTAGAAGACTAAAAAGCAGAAATGTACTTCTTGATTAGTGATGCTGCTGAATTTCACAACTACTCTGTGAATCAGTTGTAACAAGCCTGTATTATGAATTCAATATTTAGAATTGATTGGAAGCTTCAGAGCATGGACAGACTACATTTAGTTATGTATATAGTGTGTGTAATCTGTTCCAAGGCAAACACTCTCATACTGGTTTTAACGAGCTCATTTCCCTTCTCACCCTGAGAAAATGGCTTGGAGGGGGAAGGATAATTTGTAAGGAGGGAGATACAAAAAGGATGACTGAGCCACATTGTCTGCCTAACTAACATGTTAATGGTATGGGGGGCAGACATAGAATGTACAAAATCCTACAATGGATTTTGGAGCCTGTTTTTGCATGGGCTCTAGTTAACTATGCTTATTAGCTTTGACAGAGATGTGCATGAACTGATAGGGAATAGGTTCATTGGGAAAACACAGGCACCATTATGGAATCGAAGTCACGTGGACTGCAAGAGCATGTCACCCATCAATGGTAGATTCTCATTCTCTGAGCAGTCTGCTCATCTTGAACATCACTCAGATATCCAAAATAAATGGATAGCAGCATGTGGTTGCAAGCTTAACTCTACTCAAGGGAAGCACTATGATTGAGTGTCTTCTTCCACTCCCTACCATCTGTATAAAAATAATGGTAGCTGCAGCTGAGTTTTACTTGGTGTTTTTGGGATGAACACGAGCACCTTTCTCTTACTCCTGTGCTCCTTGTTAGCATAGTAGTGTATAGCAGGGAGTATGGTAGCAGTGTTCAAACTGGCATTCAGGAAAAAGCCAAAGTACTGAGCACAGAGGCTGTTCCTTTATGCCAGCATTTTTTACCAGACAGGCAAAAGAAAAATTGGAGGGTGCTCTGCTCTGCTTTGCTGTTTCAAGGCCTAAAATATCAGAACTTGTGGGCCTTCTGAAGCTTATAGGCCTTGTCATTTCTCCATTATGCTTGGTGTTGAAACCAGACCAGCATTTCCCTTGCAACTGTCCACAATTTTTTTTTTTTGAAAATTCATTATTTGACTAAGCCAGCATCTATTTCTATTCATTCAAATACGTATTAATCTATGACTACATTTGAGAAATGCTGTGGGAATAATTACATACTGATTTATGAAGTGTTGCTAATGCAATGATGAGGATAATCAAAACAGTTTAATAATATGATACTTCATTTTTTTTACAAAATGTGGAAGTTGAGATATGTCACTATGCAGGTCCAAATGAGTGGGTATAAATGGAGCTCTTGGAGATTAATGAATAGAAGAAACACTTTAAAGAACACTTTTAAATCTAAATCAAGTCACAAAGGAAGAAAATTATTATAATTTAATGCTGAAAAATTTAGAACAGCACTCCTGTGTAAGATGCATGCAGAAGCAAGTTATATATCTTTAAGTTCAAGTTATCTATCTTTAAAATTACTTTCAGTATAAAGTTTTATTCTAGATAGAATGTCAGTGTTTTTGTGTTGTTGGAACATGATACATTTACGGACATGATTCAGACTTAAGCAGTCTTGCATTATATCATTGGGAAGATAAGGTGTACAATTAATTGCATATTTTCACATGGAATTAAATTCACATTAGATTCTATCACCCATCAGCACCAGCCAGCACAGCCAAGAAATAGGGAGGATGCAAGTTATAGTCCAAGGAAATATGGATTTTTTTGGCAGTTATACTCCAATGAAATATGGCTTTTTTTTGCAGGTTCTTTGTTAAAAAACCTAGTATCTAATAGGAGTTACTGTTCACTTCTCCTTGGACTCTAAATGATTTACAAATCTGCACAGACATGCACATTTACATTATGTGCTAGCATGTTAAATTCTCCTGTCAAGTTCCTTGAGCTACTTTGTAAATAGGAACATCTGTTCATCAGAACATACAGGCATGGAGAAGGATGAGGTGCATCCCATAGCAAAAACATTTCAGATTTAGGCTGGACATCCAAATATCAAATTTCCTAGGTCCCATTTTTCGACTTCATAATTTATGTTCCATTTTGATAAGCAGGAGCTGGAAGGTAGCGTTGGGAAACTATTGATCATTACCACCATATTTGGCTATGATATCCCACAGGGTCTGTTATGTCCTTATTAATTATATGAAGGGTTGAGGGTTGTGAGTAAGAACCCTTGGATATTCTGCCATCACTCAGCTCTGATGTTCTTTGTCATCCAATACCAAGGGGAAATTTGAAAGTTGCTTCAATTTGATCACGAGCTCACCCACACTATGGATTTTTAGGTGGTGGCAACACCAAGAAATGCATTTGGACAGCTATGTTTAGTTGCAACCCTTTTTAAAGCCAGTCTGATTTGTCCATAGTTATCTGTGCAGTAGTCATATCATGGATAGACTACTGTAATGGACTGTATTCAGTGTTATCTTTGAAGTGATTCCAGAAGTTTCAGCTGGTGCAAATTCAAGAACTAGAGTGCAAACTCGTGCATGATCTTTACTGTTTGTCAATTGTTTTCTGGGCTCATCCTAAAATATCAGTTTTAAACTATATCTGTCTTGTATATCAACTTATGTAGTTATTAAGATCTACCAGCAAGGTCCTTTTATTAATACATAGAAACATAGAAATAGAGCGAGTCAGAAGGGTCCTCGCGGGCCATCTAGTCTGACCTCCGGCACCAGCTGGCTCCGCTCACAACATGCCCACCATGTGGACGTCCAGCCTATCCTTGAACACTCGCACCGATGGGGCCTCAACGACCTCTCGTGGAAGCCCATTCCACACTCTCGGGGTCCTGACTGTCAGGAAGTGCTTCCTGGCATCCAAATGGAACCTTGGCTCCCTGAGCTTTGCTCCATTGGAGCGCGTCCTGCCTTCCTCTGCAGGGGAGAACAGGTCTCTACCCACCTCCGTGTGACATCCCCACACGTACCTGCATGTCGCCAACATATCCCCTCTGAGTCTCCTCTTCTCCAGGCTGAAGAGACCCAGTTCCCTCAGTCTCGCCCCATACCCCATCCCCTGCAAACCGGCCACCAACCTTGTGGCCCTACGCTGCACTGACTCTAACCTGGCTATATCCTTTCTGTAATGAGGGGCCCAAAACTGAGCACAATACTCCAGTTGCGGGTGCACCAGAGTCGTGTAGAGTGGTAGTAATACCTCTCTTGATCTAGAAGCCACACTTCTGGCTATGCAACCAAGGGTGGCGTTTGCCCTCTTGACCACCTCATCACACTGCTTACTCATGTTTAGCCTGCAGTCAACCAGCACCCCAAGGTCCCTTTCACAAGTGCTGCTCTCCAGCCACTTGTCCCCTAAACTGTACTTATGACAGCTATTCCTATGCCTCAAGTGCAAGACTTCACACTTATCCACATTGAACGCCATCCTGTTGTCTCCTGCCCACTTCCACAGTCTGTCCAGATCCTTTTCGATCTGGGGTACCTGCTCCTCAGTTGTGGCTGCTGCTCCAGTTTTAGTGTTGTCTGTGAATTTGATCAGCAGACTGTTCACCCCTTCTTCCATGTCGTTAATGAAAAGATTAAACAGGATCAGCCCCAGGACAGAGCCCTGGGGGACCCCGGTGCTAATGCCCTGGGGGACCCCGCTGCAAATACTGCTACTTGTTGAGAGTCACAAGAAGACTTCTTCCTATGTAATTTTAAAGTTGTAGAACACAGAGAATTAGAAATGTACCCAGTGCTGATGACTGAAGCACTTCATAGAGATTTGTCTGAAAGGGATCTAACAACTCAGACAGAATTTGGGGGTTCCTTTAATCATGATGTTTTTCAATGGAAGCAATTCACACAATTCATAATTCACAGTGTGATGTTTAACTGAGTGCTTTACATATATGTGTGAATTAATCTTCAGTACTGTCAGGTTTTGTTTTGTTTTGGGTTTGCTGTTGTTTTTGAATCTCTTGATATTGCACTTGATTAAGTTGCAGGAAGGCTTTTGTTTTCTTCTAATACTTTTATGTGAGATTATAATAACTTGGATAAATTCCAGGACTCTTAGATCTATTATTCCCTAGATCATTATTTTGCTACCTGACATGACTATGACTTGTGAGCTAAACTATAAGCTTTCTTCAAATCACAAGGAAGAATGAATTGGTTGTTTTGCTGGCATGAGTGTTGGACACCAGAAAGCTTATTCTGCCAAAACAGAAACAGGGAGATATGAGTTTTATGATGTTTTGAAATATAATTTCAACAAACATTTGCTTCTTCATTAAATAGGGAGAAAGCTAATTAAAATATATATTTTAAGAATCAGTCTTGGTGAATCATGGTAAATAAATAGCAATCTTAAAAATATAAAAATCTCATCGATCTCCTGAAATAATATTTCTACAGAGAATTCAAAATATCATTTAATTTGTTTAATGAAATAACACACAGTAATCAGGTCTCCTGCTGCTCACTCAAAAAAAAAAAAAAAAAAAAAAAACTTCTTTCTAAGACTTGCCATCAGGAATATCACACAATTAATCCTTTTTTACTGCTTTTTATTATTCTGTCTTCTTTCACTGTGCCTTCATCTGCTTTTGGTTTATTACATTTCTTTTCCTCAGTGAAATCTAAATTTGGTTTAAAATATCCCTCCTTGTTTTATTTAAGTTCAGTATCTGAGTTGATATTTTATATTGTTTTTATTTGGAGGCCAAACTGACTCTTATATGGGCAAAAACTATCTACACCAAGATTTGTAGAACAATTCTGTTTGTGTCTACACAAAAACAGAAGTCTCAACAAGTACAATGGGGCTTGCTCCCAGCTAAGTTGATATAGGGTTGAAGCTTTCAAGTGATTTAAAACTTTAGAGGGGGAACACCCAGTGATGACAGCCAATGGTGTATTCACAACTCTCGCCAATGCCTGGCAAGGTAGAAAAGTTCTTCTTGGATAATCAGCTTGATTTTAGATGCAAGGTAAAGAGGAAGGTTTCCATCTTTTATAAAGACAGGGCATTATACAGGGCATTGAATTATGGACTTCAACTAATTAGGCTCTAAAATTTCTAAAGGCAGGATTCCTTCCCTTCTTCCTCTTCTAAAATTATGAGATAGAACTTTGTGAGAAGAAACTCAAACATACTTTATAACTCTCTTTTACTGCCACTTACTAATTGGAGCCTAATAAGAGTAATACTGATTAAATACCTGAACATGCTCAGAACATAGATATCCTGGTATTGATAAGAAAGAAAGTGAAACTGAATAAATCACTGACTTAGTGGCATGATATCCATGTGATGTGGTGAATACATGCTTCAAACATGCTCCATCTCATGGATGAATGTCTTGACAACAGCTCAGGTCACAAAAGCATAGAATTTCAAAACCTTTGGCTTTTAATCTAAGATTTCATGTTCTGGTAAAGATACTATACAGATATTATGGAAAGTAGAAAAGAATAACCTCAAAGAGATAGTGGAGATATGGGGGAAGGTGAGAAGGAGAAGGTGATGGAACATCCAGTTGGCCACAGGTGAGAACCCAGGATGTTCTCAAGGGATGTTTTGATTAGATTTTCAAACTATTATGCGAAAGAAAGATTCATGAACATTTTTAGAGAAAAATTATTCCATGTCAATTGAAATTTAATGGAGTCCCTATTCAGGTGTCCCAAGATCTTTTCTTCCAGACTATACAATTTAGAGAGTCATTGAGGCTATTTAGGGCTACTTTGTTGAATAAAAACAACAAATATAGCTGGGGATACCCAGTGCTTTTGAAAGTCTTGTATAAGGTGAAGTTTTACAAAATTAACTCACCAGAACAGAGAGAAAGCATATTATGTAGGTGGAAACTCATGGGTGAAGGAAAAGACCAAGGGAGTCAAGAAGCTTTAAGAAAGTCCCTGGCAGCAGCATAGATTCAAGAATTTGTGTTTGATGGAATAGTGACCTACAGTTAGAAGAACAGTGAGCAATCAGTGGAATCTCCTTCATATTAAGCATCAACTTGCTGATGAAGAATAATTGAAGAATGTGAAGAAACCACAACAAGACGAAAAGTAGAAAAGTTCTGTACTGGTATGATAAGGGTAATTTTAAGTTTGGTGTTATTAAAATTGCAGAAGAAAGTTAATAAAAACTGTTGTAAGACTTATGAGACACAAAGCTATAAAATAGAACAAGAAACATAAGGTCTAAAGTATGATATTTTGAATGAGTTTAATAATTAAAGCATGAGATATTGAATGTTTAATAATTAAAGTTAAGGTTAGATTGTTGTTTTGTATTAGGAGATATATTTAAATATATTCAAAATATATAATAGGAACAAAAGAGGCAGAAGATGCTAAATAGAGAGCCAGTGTGGTATAGTGGTTAAGAGCATGGGACTGGGACTCAGGCGATCTGGGTTCTAGTCCCCACTCAGCCATAGAGCCAACTGGGTGACTTTGGGCCAGTCACAGACTCTCAGCCCAACCTACCTCACAGGGTTGTTGTTGTGGGGATAAGATGGAGGAGGAAAATGATGTAAGCTGCCTTCAGCCCTTTGTAGGAAAAAGGCAGACTATAAATCGGGGAAAAAAAGATAGAAGTAGATAGAAGACAAAATATTGAATAGTATATACAGATAAAGAATAACACACAAAAGAATAATTTCATAAAGGGAATGGAAATAAGAAATAGTTGAATAATAAGTAGCTCTGAGTAGACAGTAATGAAGAAAGAAAAGGGGAGAGGTGAGTAGGTCATTGGTAGCTGTGATGACCAAGAGTTTTCCCCCATCCCCCCTTCAGCGTGTGTGAAGGCAGTGCCCAGGAGACTTCCCTGGGGGAAGAAGGGGAACAGGTAACTGGGGAGTGGGGGGGGGGGTTTAGAAGGTACTTTTTTTTTTTTTTTAAGAAGTATATCTTTTTATGGATCACTGCCTTGTCGTGTGGAAGGGGCTTGCATAGTTCAATGAAGTTATGAGCTATGCCATGCAGGGCCACCCAAGACGGACAGGTCATAGAAGAGCTCTGACAAAACGTGATGCACTGGAGAAGGAAATGGAAAATCACTCCAGTATCTTTGCCATGAAAACCCCATGGACAGTACCAAAAGGCAAAAAGATATGACACTGGGAAGATGAGTCCCTCAGGTCGGAAGATGCCTTATATGCTACTGGGGAAGAGAGGGGGTTGGTACTAGTAGTGCCAGAAAGAATGAAGCGATTGGGTCAAAGGTGAAAGGACACTCAGTTGCAGATGTATCTGGTGGTGAAAGAAAAGTCCGATGCTGCAAAGATCTATACTGCATAGGAACCTGGAATGTAAGATCCATGAATCAGGGCAAGCTGGATGTGGTCAAACAAGAGATGACAAGACTGAACATCAACATCTTAGGAATCAGTCAACTAAAATGGACAGGAATGGGTGAATTCAATTCAGATGACCATCAGGTCTACTACTGCGGGCAAGAATCCCTCAGAAGAAATGGAGTAGCCTTCATGGTCAATAAAAGAGTAGGAAAAGCAGTATTGGGATACAATCTCCAAAATGACAGAATGATCTCAGTATGAATCCAAGGCAAACCATTCAACATCACAGTAGTCCAAATCTATGCCCCAACCACTGATGCTGAAGAGGCTGAGGTTGACCAGTACTATGAAGGCCTACAACACCTTCTAGAATTAACACCAAAAAATTATGTCCTTATCATCATGGGGGATTGGAATGCTGAAGTAGGAAGCCAAAGGATAACTGGAATAACAGGCAAGTTTGCCCTTGGAGTACAAAATGAAGCAGGGCACAGGCTGGTAGAATTCTGTCAAGAGAATACGATGGTCATAGCAAACACTCTTTTCCAACAACACAAGAGATGACTCTACACAGGGACATCACCAGACGGTCAACACAGAAATCAGATTGACTATGTGCTCTGCAGCCAAAGATGGAGAAGCTCTATACAGTCAGTAAAAACAAGACCAGGAGCTGACTGTGACTCAGATCATGAGCTTCTGGTTGCAAAATTTAGGCTTAAATTGAAGAAAGTAGGGAAAAGCACTAGGCCACTCAGGTATGACCTCACTCATATCCTTGATGAATGTACAGTAGAGGTGAAAAATAGATTTAAGGAATTAGATCAGATAGAGTGCCTGAAGAACTATGGATGGAGGTTTGCAACATTTAGAAGAGGTAGCAAGTAAAGCCATCCCAAAGAAAAAGAAATGCAAGAAAGCAAAATGGCTGTCTGAGGAAGCTTTACAAATAGCTGAGGAAAGAAGGGAAGCAAAAGGTAAGGGAGAAAGAGAAAGATACACCCAATTGAATGCAGCATTCCAGAGAATTGCTAGAAGGGATAAGAATGCCTTCTTAAATGAACAGTGCAAAGAAATAGAAGAAAACAATAGAATAGGGAGGACCGGAGATCTCTTCAAGAAAATTGGAGGTATGAAAGGAACATTTCATGCAAAGATGGGCATGATAAAGGACCAAAATGGCAGGGACCTAACAGAGGCAGAAGAGATTAAGAAGAGATGGCATGATTACACAGAGGAACTATGCAAGAAAGAGCTTAATGTCCCTGATACCCATGATGGGGTGGTCACTGACCTCAAGCAAGACATCCTGGAATGTGAAGTCAAATGGGTCTTAGGAAGTCTGAGCAACAACAAAGCTAGTGGAGGTGACAGTATTCCAGCTGAGCTATTCAAAATCTTAAAAGACAATGCAATAAGTGCTACACTCAAAATGCCAGCAAATTTGGAAAACTCAAGAGTGGCCACAGGATTGGAAAAGGTCAGTTTACATTCCAATCCCAAAGAAGGGCAATGCCAAAGAATGTTCAAACTACCGCACCATTGCACTCATTTCACATGCTAGCAAAGTTATGCTCAAAATCCTACAAGCTAGGCTCCAGCAGTATGTGGACTGAGAACTACCAGAAGTTCAGGCAGGATTTCGAAGAGGGAGAGGAACTAGAAATCAAATTGCCAGCATACGCTGGATCATGGAGAAAGTAGGGAGTTCCAGAAAAACATCTACTTCTGCTTCATTGACTATGCTAAAGCCTTTACTTGTGTGGATCACAACAAATCATGACAAGTTTTCAAAGAGAATACCAGGCCATCTTATTTGTCTCTTGAGAAACCTATATGCGGGTCAAGAAGCAACAGTCAGAACTGGACATGGAACCACTGATTGGTTCAAAATTGAGAAAGGAATTTAGCAAGGCTGCATACTGTTGCCCTGCCTATTTAACTTACATGCAGAGCACAACATGAGAAAGGCAAGGCTAGGTGAATCACCAGTTGGAATTAAGTTTGCTGGGAGAAATATCAACAACCTCAGATATGCAGATGATACCACTCTCATGTCAGAAAGTGAGGAGGAACTAAAGAGCCTCTTGATGCAGGTGAAGGAGGAGAGCACAAAAGTTGGCTTGAAACTCAACATTAAGAAAACTAAGATCATGGCATCCGGTCCTCACACTTGCTGGCAAATAGATGTGGAAGAAATGGAGGTAATGACAGATTTTATTTTCCTGGGCTCCAAGATCACCGCAGATGGGGACTGCAGCCAAGAAATTAAAAGACGCTTGCTCCTGGATAGGAAAGCTATGGCAAATCTAGACAGCATAAAAAGCAGAGACATCACCCTGCCAACAAAATTGCATATAGTCAAGGCTATGGTTTTCCCAGTTGCAATGTATGGCTGACTGTTGTACCATAAGGATGGCTGGGCACTGAAGAATTGAGGCCTTTGAATTGTGGTGCTGGAGAAGACTCCTGCAAGTCCCTTGGACTTCAAGAAGATCAAACTGGTTAATCCTAGAGGAGATCAACCCTGACTGCTCTTTAGAAGGCCAGATCCTGAAGATGAAACTCAAATACTTTGGCCACTTAATAAGAAGGAAGGACTCCCTGGAGAAAAGCCTAGTGCTGGAAACAATAGATGGCAAAAGAAGAAGGGGACGGCAGAGGATGAGGTGGCTAGATGGGGTCACTGAAGCAGTTGGTGTGAGCTTAAGTGGACTCCAGGGGATGGTGGAGGACAGAAAGGCCTGGAGGAATGTTTTCCATGGGGTCGCGATGGGTCGGACACAACTTTGCGACTAACAACAACAACAATCTTTTTATTTTTACTTTGTATAGATGTCTTTGCATGAGGAACTGCAAGACTATATAAAGTTAAAGTGTCATGCCTAAAACAATGAGAGTATTATCTTTGAATTTTAAAGGCCTGGGAAATGTAATTAAAAGAAAAGTATTGAAACAATGCTAACAAAGGATAGACTGATATTGCATTTCTGCAAAAAAACACATTAAAAAGGAGTTAAAGAGTTAAGATGTTCATGATCTGAAATTTTTAAAAAAGTATAATTAAAGAAGTGAAGAAAGATGTGAAAGGTAGAAATTTGATACTGCAAGGTGAAATAAGGGTAGAAGATTATACATTATTTATTATCTATTCACCAAGTGTTGCTCAGATAAAATGTATAAAAATTGTACTGGATTAGTTAGATGGTATCAGGAAAGGATTTGTAATAATGGATGAAAAGAAAGATAGATTAAATTTTACTAAAGAAATAAAGCATAACATTACATCATTAACCACAATTATAAGTGTTATTGACTTAAAAGATGTACAGAGAGAGTTGAAGGGAAATGAAACAAAAAACACTTTTTATTCCTCAGTTCATAAATCTTATTCTTCTGTATTTGTATTGAAGGATTTGTTTTCTAGAGTATATAATTCAGATGCAGGTTTGATGAAAATTATGGATAATGCATTAATTAATATAGACTTTATAATTAAATGTGATTATGAATAGGTTACAAGATGGAGGATGGATTTTAGCATTTTTCAACATAAGCATATAATAGATAAAATAAAGAAAGAATGGAAAGAAATAAGGAAGATTAATGTTAAAGAGGGGAATGAAAGAAGTTTAGTATGGGACACAATGAAGGATGCTGCAAGGGAAGTAAGTATTAGAACAGCTTGTAGTTTTAAAAGACAAAAGACTAAACATGTGGGAAATCTGAAAGGTGAAATAAAGTAATTGGAGAAGAAATATATAAAAGATATATTAAATTTTGGTGGAAATACAAGCTAAAAGGAAGAAGCCACATAATATTGAAACAGAACACAGAGAAATTTATCATATTTGAAAAAGGTTTTTTTCAAATTTAGTAATAAGAATTCAAGGATGCTGGCTAGAACTATGAAACAAAGAAGTAAAAATATAATAGGAATAGTTAAAGATGAAAAGGTAAAAACTGTAACTTGACAAAAGAAAAGTTAGGAATATTTCTTAGATTTTATTCAAGACTATATGCAGCTGGGAAGCTATTGATGGGTAAAATTAGATCATATATAGACTAGAATGTTGGGGCGAAATGCAGCAGGTAGACAGGGATCTAATGGAATAGCCTGTTAGAGAAGAATAGATTGAAGATATTAATATTGTAAAAGTAGGGGAAACTCCAGGAATGGATGGATTAGGAAAAGAGATTTATAAGTTGCTGATAACAAAATTTAGAAACCTGCTTGCAACAAAATTAAAATGCCTTTTTACTAGCATATTGGAAGCAGGAAAGATGTCAGAATCTTGGAAATATTCTTCAATAGTTTTGATACCAAAATCTAATAAAGATTTGACAGATTCTGGAGCATAAATTCTATACATTTCATAAATCAATATTTGCAAAGATATTCAATATTATTTTTATAAATACATTAAGGTGGATCAGAGTAGTTTTATAGTAGGGCGAAGGATGTCAGATCTGTCCAGAAGAGTATTAGAGGTAACAGAATTTATGTCAAAGGAAAGGTGAAATGTTGGTATAACAACATTGGACATATTCAAAGCTTTGATTGTGTGAAGTGGCCCACAATAAAGATGCTGATAGAGACATTAGGATTTGGCTCACACTTCAAATACATAATAAATCTATTATATTCAGTAAATTTTGCAACTGTGATTGTTAATGTCAATATAGCATAACTAATACCCTTAAACCATGGCACTATACAAAGATGCCCTCTTTCTCCAATATTGTTTGCTTTAGGTATAGAATTATTAGCAAATAGTATAAGAAATGATGATATTAGAAAAAGGTATAAGATTTAAGAATAAACTTAAGATTAGTTTATTTGCTGATTATACATTGTTAACAGTTCAGGACCACTTTAAAACTATAGATCAGATTAAAAATCATTCAGTGGAATTTGGAAAGATAATGGGTCTACAGGTTAACTGGGAAAAATCCAAGATGATGCTGTTTAATGTCAATAAAGAAGAAAAGGAATTTCAAGAAAAGAGAGCCAGTGTGGTGTTGTGGTTACGAGCATGAGACTGGGACTCATATGATCTGGGTTCTAGTCCCCGCTCAGCCATGGAGCCAGCTGGGTGACTTTGGGCCAGTCACAGACTCTCAGCCCAACCTACCTCACAGGATGGTTGTTGTGGGGAAAGATGGAGACTGATGTAAGCTGCCTTGAGCACTTTGTAGGAAAAAGGCAGGATACAAATCAATCAATCAATCAATCAATCAATCAATAAAATTGCAAATTAAGATACATAAAATTATTAAATATTTAGGTATAAATATTTCAAAAGTACCCTATTTAAAAAAAATAATTTTGATATATTGTAATCTGAAATAAAGAAGAAAATGCAGCAATTTGGGAAAATAGGATTGTCTTAGTTTGGAAGAATAGCAGTATGTAAAATGAAAATTTTCCTAAGATCAATGTTTCATTTGGAATGTTACCAGCTTAGATATCAGGGAAAGAATTGGAAGATTGGTGAAGTATGATTAATAAATTTGTAATTAAGATAAGAAAGTGAGGATTGTCAAATAAAGATGGTATAAATCACCAAAAAAAGAAGGATTGAGTATTCCAAATATTAAATTATATCATATAGTGAATCAAATAAGATTTATACCAAACATTACATTGAAGTCGGATAAGTTAATATGGGCAGAGATGGAACAACAATAAATTGAGGCATCTTTTCTAGATCTTTTTTAAAAAGAAGATTGTAAAAAGATAGAAAATTCCTTTCTTAAAAACATGATTTGAATTTGGGAGAAGTATGGAGAAGATTAATCATTTTGGTGAAGAACATTTTCACCAATACTTCCAGTTACAGAAATTAAAGGATTCCCAGAAACTGAAAGATAGTTTGAGAAAAGTACTAAAGGTAGAACAAATTCTTAGGTTGGAGAAAATAGATAATAAGGAAAAAAATTAACTTGGTTTAATGTTATACAGTTAGAACAATGGACTAAAGAATGCATCAAGAAAAATGGTAAATGTAGAGATCTTACAAATTTGAAGACATTATTTTCTATGGAGAAACTCAAGGCCCTGTGGGAACAAGGAAATCATAAGTGGAATTTACAAGATTCTAACAGATATGGAGGACCAATATAATCTTAGAATTTCATGGAAAATGGAGGGATATAGACAAGGAAGAATGGGGGAAATATGGGATAAGAGAATATTAAAAATATGTCAATCAGAATTAAGGAAATTATAAATTAGTATGGAAATGGTACCTGATGCTAGAAATATTATTTTATGTGAATAATAAATATTCCAGTTATGTTGGAGATGTGAGTAAAAAGTGGGTACCTATTTCCATATGTGGTGGGAATGTGAAAGTATTTTTAAAAATTGGATAATGGTTTTAATTAAATTAGCAAGATATTGAACACAAAAATTGAAGCAGATCCTGAAATTGCATTATTGTTAATATTTTATGAAAAGAAATGGAAGTGGAATACTAAAGAATTACTAACACAGTTGGTAAAAGCAGCAAGATTAATAATAGGAAAGAATTGGAAGAAGAAACAGAATTTCCAGTTAACTGAATGATGTAAAGAAATTTGGAATATAGCTGTTAATGATAAGTTGACATGTGGAACTTAGGTAAAAGAAGGCTTGACAAATAAGAATGATTTTAGCGATATATAGGGCTTGTTTTTTGAACACCTATTAATAAAAGGGAAGAATATTAAACCTTTGGATGATTTAATTCAATTTTGGACAGAAGGTGCTATTCCTAAAAGAGCTGAAATTTAGAAGTAAGGAAGAAGAAGGAAATAAGTGAATAATTACTATGTAGCCATGATCCTAGTAGAGGGTCCTCATAGAATTGTATTTTAATAGTGTATTTCATGTTATCAAATGTGTGTGTGTGTGTGTGTGTACACACACACACACACACATACTTGCAATTTACTTTTGCATGAGATTATTGGCAGGCAGTAGCCTAGGAATCTATACAGAGAATTCCTTGAAACCTCTTCAGAACGTGTTGTTATGTGCTGTGGTCTCCAACTTATGGTGAGCCTATAATTGAAAGCCCTCCAAATGTCCTGTCCATAACTGAACTCCATTCAGTTCTTCCAGATTGGAGACTGTGGCTTCCTTGGTCTTCATTTTCATCTTTTACCTTCAACTTTCCCTAACATAATTTTCTGCTCCAGTGAGTCTTGCTTTCTCATGATATATGTCTAGAGTATGATAGCCTCAGTTTTGTCATTTTTACTTCTAGAGAAAGCTCTGGCTAGATTTGCTCTAGAACCCACTTGTTTGTCTTTCTGTCTGCCCAGGGTATTCACAAAGTTCCTTTCCAGTACCTTCAAAGGCATCAATTTTCTTCTATCAGTTTTCTTCACTGTCCAGCTTTCACACCCATACATAGTGATTAAGAATACAATGGTTTGGATGTTCTTCACTTTGGTTTCCAGTAAAATAGCCTTACACTTGATGATCTTTCCTAGTTCCTTCATTGCCACCTTTCCAATTTTAGTCTTCTCTGAGTTTCTTGGCTACAGTCTCCTTTTCAAATGATGACTGCGCTGAGTGACATAAAATCTTTCACAGTGTTGATTTCTTCTTTAACAGTAAAGTTTTGTAATTCTTCTGCAGGCATTATTTTTGTTTTCTTAATATTTAGATGGAGTCTGGCTTTTGTATTTTCTTCATTCATTGTTATTAAGAGTTTTAAGTCATTTCAGCTAGTACTATGGCATCATCTGCATACCCCAAATTAGGGATGTTTCTTCTGCCAATTTTCACTCCTTCCATCAATTCTAATCCAACTTTCCCTATGTTCTGTATACAGAATGAAGAGATAGGGAGGTACATTACATCTTTATCTGATCCTTTTGACCATGGGAAACCACTTTTCTATGTATACTGTTCTAAAGGTACCTTCTTGTTCCTGATACAGGTTCTGCATCCGACTATATCCTGGGCACACCCATTTCTTCCAGAACCATTCAGAGCTTCTCATGATCCACACAGTCAAAGGCTTTGCTGTACCTTACAAAGCATCGGCTGATCTTTTTTGAAATCTTTGGTGTGCTCCTGTAGCCAATATATATTTGCAATCCACCTGGCACTTCTCACTCCATATAGGATAGTATTCTTTGTTACAACACTTAAGTATCAGTTTGTTAGTGTGGGAGATTAATGCAATGGTACTATGCTTCCTGCACTCTTTAGGATCTCCATTCTTGGGAATTGAAATATATATGAAAGGTTTCTCAGAGGACTTTTAAATTTCTTTTTTGAGCGGGGCTGGGGAGATAGCAATCTATGATATTAATAATGATGTATTCAAAATGGAGATACACTCAAGAAACATATAATTATACTGCTGCAAAAGAACTGAACAAGTAGCACAGGGCTATGTGTAACCTTGATCTAATAACTCAGTCTGAAGGACTTATTTCTGATAAATCATCTCATGGCAAAATATATGCTCTGTTTCCCCAAAATGGAATTTGAGGAGTCTAATTAAATTGGGACTCTCATCTGGACAGAAAAGGTTTATTTGTCCTTCCTCACTCCCAGTTTTATAGCAGCAATTACTGCATCCTCTTCCCAAACAGCTATGGGTATTAAAATGTATATATAATAAATTTCCATCCCTGCCCTGAACATAATGCATAGTTTGGTTCATACGTCAACTTTAATCCATACCAAACCTCATCTGGAGTATTATAGCCAGTTCTGGGTGCCACAGTTTAAGAAAGAATTGGGCAAATTGGAATGGGTTCAGAAGAAGGCATTGAAGTTGTCAGGTAGATAGAAAACAAGGGGTGTATGGGAGGAACAGAGCATTTTCGCTTGGTGAAGAGAAGACTAGTGAAGCGCATGGTAGCACACTTCAAATACTCACTCAGTTGTAACATTCGAAAGGAGAAGCAAGCAAGCAAATTGTCTCCTGCTGCACCAAAGGTGAAGATTAGATCTAATGGGCTTAATTTATAGAAGGTTTGTTTCTGGTTTAACATTGTGAGAAAATTCTTACTACCATTCAACAAAAGATCCAATTCCCTTGACGGTGAACTGATTAGAGAACTTCAAGGACAGCTTGCATTGAGCAGGAGATTCAAATAGACAGGTGAGAAGTCCTCCTCCAACCATACAATGCTTCTTTAAGAAGCAGTAGGTGATTACTTCATTATCATTGATGCTGCCAAATGTTAACCCACATGCAATGGGAAAACATCTCAATAGAGATATTCTCCAGCATATTTTCAGTTGATTACAAGCATCACCCAAGAACTTCTTTAACTTTTTTTTTACAAAGAAGGCAAAGAACATTTGTTGGGGAAAATGTGTCAAATGGAACCATTGGTGATGAAAGTAGTGTGTGCATAATGGAGGACAAATAAATATGCTTATGTATTAATTTGCTTACATAGCTTGAATCCATTAGCACACAGTTAAACTTAGAAGTTAACTAAAAGCAATTAAGGGAAAGAACTGTTGAAAATGCCATTACACTTTGTTCAAAGAAACATTTTAAATCAAAGTGCACTACACAGCACCTAAAACAATGTGAAAATAAAAGGTTTTCTTATAAACTTTTGTGCATTCCTATACACGTGTAACATGCAGGGAATCAGACATTTGCCACACAGTGGGGTACAGTAAGCAGAAAAAGAAGCCCGGAAATTCATTTCATATTTCACCTCTAGGTGTCTTCAATTTTTAAAAGGAGAAAGAAAAATGTAATGTGCAAATGAAATGTGAAGTAATATTTTGTGTCATGGTATGTAAGGAGACATGACATAGAGTCAGTGTTGGGTTGAAACATCACGATAACCCATGCTGAGTAACTGAGTATGGCTAACAGCAGGTAGTTGTTCAACCATGAGTTGTAGTTGTAATATGCTACACCAAGCATGTTTCACGTGCACGAAACATGAACCCAGCTACACCAAGAAGTCATGGCTTTTTAACCAGAGATAACCCATGAAGAACAGTCATGTTTTATTGTTAATCTCTCATGGCTTATTTATCTGTCATGTTGACTGGACCCAGACAGCATAATTCAATTTCAACAACAGCCCATGATTCAATAAGAACTCACACTCATCTCTTGAGTGTTACAGGGTGGTCTAAATTCATTCAATGTGGTTCTGCTGACCCTAGCAAAAGACCCAAAGGTATATTAGCAAAAAGGTTATGGTGGCTGATAGTAAACTTTCTCTGGGTTTATTTGAATTAGGAAGTTCTGAAATAGACAGAGAACTGCTTAGCATAATAAGAAACTATTTGAGTGCTCTGGTTTCTTTGAAAGCTGAGATTTATTAGGTTGCCTTCTGGGAAAAAAGGAAAGAAAGAATCCAGGTATTTGAGGAGTTTAAATATCTGACTGGAAGGAGACTCATTGTACACACTACACTTTACACTGCATGACAGATATTTGGTGGCTAATTGGCCCTGAACCAAACCTAAAAGGGAGTATCTTATTTTTGTTTGTTTTGTGAAGCTGCTCTGGTTTGGGGCATATGTAACCAATACATCCATGGACGTCTGAGGAATTCCACTGATTGATTACCATATAAAGGACTCATTGAAATTCTCTTAACAATATTATGCTTGGATTGAGTTCCTTATCCTGAATGTTGTACTCCAATAATCACACTTTTTAATTGATTGTCCTTATTTAAATATCTCGGGTCAGAAGCTATGTTTGTTTGCCTTACTGAATCAAACAGGACACCTACATAATAAAGCAAATAAAATTCTTCTTTGATTGATAAGAAAAGTCCAATGCTGCAGCATAACAGTGTGCATGTTCAGAATGTTGAGGATGGTTATATTTTAAAAGGGAATTTAAAGGAAGGATTTATCTTCATCTTTATTATACCTGAGATGAGCACCTCTGATAAAAACATGTAATTCAATAAGCAGTAAGGATATTGTAAACCTTATTGAGATAGCCATTTAGATGAAGAATGTTGGCAGTTGTAGGACTTTTTCTTATCTAAACATGCATAGGATTACATCCAAAATGAATTACACAGAGCTATGTATTAATAAATGCGTAATTTTTATTGACCACAGAAAAATATGTTGTGCCAAGGACACATATATATTGAGTTGAAAACAAAATATCAAGTAAACAACAAATGGAATCACATACAACATAATTCTGGAACATTCCTGAAACATAATGGCAATTCTTCACCAGGATCTGACTCCCTGAGCAGCAAGTTGCTACAATTCACTCCTGCTATATGCTATGCTCAATACGATGTCATTTATCTCTGCACTAAAAGCTTCTTAGTGCAGGAAGCATCCAACATGCAACTGAAAATAAATAACATGTTTATGAAACAACATGAATTCGCTTGCAGGCCCAATCCTAGTCTGATTTTGAGAAGAATTTACCAAAATTTGCAAAATAAAAATCTCAGTATTAGGGACAACTCATAACCTGATCCCCATCCCCCATTGAAAAAAAAGAATCAAATGTGGGTGAAAATGGAACTGACAAATTCATTGGTTCAGACACAGGGCTTTGAGTCTTCAACTAATGCCAAGTCAGGATTGTAAACAGCATGCATTTAGCCATGTTCATGCTGAATTAGGTTTATTAACTCTTGCAGTCTCTTTGTTTTATACACACTGACCAGAAGCCATCCTGAGACGTTTGTAGGAACAGGATAGAAAAGCTTTTAATAAAGAAATAAATAAAGTATAAAGTTTTTCATATCTGAAAGAGAAAGTACTTCACTGTTTTCTTTTTAAAAAAATCAAATTCAGGATAAAGTTAAATGACATATTTACCTATATACATTACCAGGGAGAAGGAGGGAAGATGGTGATAAAGTAACATTGCTTAGACACAGCTCCCACTTACTTTGAAGAACTGAAGCCACAATTATGAAAAGCAAGGATAAAGCTACAGCCAAAGTGGGGAGAATAAGAAAGAGACGGCCCACTACAAGCCCCGGAGAAGAAAAGCTGGAAAAGGAGAGGAAGAAAAACAGCTTAGAACTGAAAGTTTTCTCCCTTCCAATGGGGCTACATAAGCTGTGAGAATAGGGAACAGCCCTAAGAGCAGACTTGTGGCATTTGACACAACCCCCATCACCAGTTCAGCCTGTCAAGAGATAGAAAGTAGTCCATTAATTAAAAACCTGGTGAAGGAGAATGCAGGAAAGCAGAAACCTTTAGGATGAAAAATAAACAGTCCGATGATGGAATATGCTCTCCCCTCACAGCCAAATTGCCTCTCTCAACAGTTAGGCAAAATCTGTTTTATATCTGCAGAAACTCTAATTTTGATTCTAGAGCATTTAAACAAAACTGAAAGACAATTAGGAGCCTTAATCCAAACACATGCCGACCCAGGACCCAAGTCAGAGCAAATGCAATTTGCACAACATAAGACTGATGGAAGAGTACAGAGAATAGTTCAAACAAATCAGTTCCTAATATCCTTCCCAAAAAAAGATGCTCAACGCTGGACAAATAAGGAAATAATACTTATCTCTCTGACAGAGTTACTGAGTCAAGTTATATCCCCACTAAATTTAAAACACTTCCACTTTCTACCATCACAAATGGACTGCAAAAGATTATTCCTAAACTTTAAATCAGCTACTGTGCCCTTACACAGTACACTTGGCACAGTATCTGAGAGGATAATCCCTCAAAGAGTCTTCAAAGAGATAGGAGTTGGAATCCCTTCCCGAGCTAGAAGGGTTAATCATGGGACCACTCCATCAGTGGTACCTCAAACAGCTGTGGAGGAAGCTAGCCTTGACATGAAAGATAAACCACCAATGAACAGACACTGTGAGCTGGTTGGTGTCCAGCCAACCGAGCAGAATGGAATGGTAAAACTATGAGCTATTAATGTCAATGAGAAGTAGACTACACAAAGAAAACCTGGTCTTGGAAAGAGACAGCGATATTTCAGTTTCTTCAGATTCTTTCCTTATTTCAGAAGAATATTTCAGATTCTTCCCTTAAGTCAAGCCTAGCACTTCTGAGCTCTCTGGATCTAAATTTGGATTCCTCTGCTAACATCCCTAACCAGTAATGCTGGACTGGATAATAGCCTGCTCCATTCCCCATTGATTAAGGAAAACCCCATGACTGCCATAATGGATGATGTGGAAATGGAACCAGAGACAAAGGCATCGGTGGGGACAAGGAAGTTGACTCCAATAAGGCCATTATATGAGACCCAGACCCAGAAACCTCAGAAAGTTACAGAAGAACTCATAGAAGGTCTACCAAAATCAATAAGCACTCAACCTAGCACTGAGCAAGATGATGTCACAGAAACAGACTGCCTTGGATATTCCAACTAAATGCCTCTAGTCTTCAAGTGATGCCTGGATACTATGAAAAATCAGGCCCAATATATCGCCCAGTTGACCCCGTATTGGTAGAGTATTGGTTGGACTCCCCTGCTCCCTCAGCTGGACTGGCACTAGAGCCAGCAACCAAGCTGAGTGAAGAAAAAGGGGGTGTCCAGGAGCTGGAAGGTAACATCTCTGAGACCCAATGACAATCAGACAAGTGGCATGTGAATAAAATTGACCGTATTACATGGAACATAAATGGCTGGGCCAGAATCCTGCAGGACCCTGAATCCAATGACTATCGTTCTTCTAAGGACATTGTACTCCTATAAGAAACATGGATCCAGGGGGCATTGCTACTTAATGGTTTCCAATCACACTCCATTGATGCAGTCCCTGGGACGTGCCATGGAAGATGTAAAGGAGGCCTAGGAATTCTAATAGGCGACTTCTTTTATATTGTTATTTATTTTATATTGCTAATTTTATATTGTTATTTTTGTATTTTATTGTATTTTATTTTGTGTTGTGAGCCGCCCCGAGGCTTTGGCAAGGGGCGGCATAGAAATGTTTAAATAAATAAATAAATGCCACATCTTTGAATATAAGCAGAAGGATGTTGCCATCTTACAAACAACATGCAATGGCTGACCTTCATTTTGCTCGATGGGACCTGCTGATAGTAAATGTCTATCTTACCCCTCAAAAGAAGAAACCACAAGCTGAGAAAATTTGGGCAGAATTTGAAACATATGTAGCAGATCTGCTCCAATCTTACCCCAGTACATATGTGATCATGGGAGGGGACTTTAAGGCCAGGATGGGTCTAAGTGATCATGCCTCATATTCTCAGCAAAAAGCTCAACCTCCTAAACCTATCCTGAATGGGTCTCCTTTAATTGGCAATCCAAAGACATAAAATCTAACTATGCTGGGCCCTTACTACATCAACTGACCACAAGGCTTAACATGCACACACTTAATGGTTCATTTGGAAAAGACAATCCGGCAGAATTTACTTACCTGGCAGGAACCGAAATGAGCCAAATAGACTACCTCATTGCCTCAACGAACTTGTTACCTCTTCTAGAGAACATGGAGGTTGTCCCAAAACATTGCAGTGAGCATTTTCCATTCTCATTGATTTGGAAAACCCCACACCCCTACCTATGAAGTACCATTCGATACATACCTGTGATACTCCCGGAGGGGGAAGCATATCAAATGGACTTCAATAATTCATCCAGAATTATTGGATGAATTTCAGTTATTGCGGCCCGATGATGTGGACAAGGTGCTTGGACGAGTACGTCCTACCACTTGCCTTTTGGACCCTTGCCCGTCTTGGTTAATAAAGGATTCCAAGCACGGGATTGGAACCTGGATCTTGGAAGTGGTTAACGCTTCTCTGAGGGAGGGTCAGGTGCCTGCCCCTTTAAAGGAGGCGGTAGTCCGACCGGTCCTGAAGAAGGCGTCACTGGATCCAGGGATGGCCGCTAACTATAGACCAGTGGCCAACATCCCGTTTCTGGGCAAGGTGTTAGCGCGAGTGGTGGCGGGACAACTCCAAGCACTCTTGGATGAAACTGATTATCTGGACCCATTTCAGTCCGGCTTCAGACCCGGGTACGGTACTGAATCTGCCTTGGTCGCCCTGTACGATGACCTGTGCAGGGAGAAGGACAGGGGGAGTGCGTCCCTGTTGGTTCTCCTGGACCTCTCAGCGGCTTTCGATACCATCGACCATGGTATCCTTCTGGATAGGCTGGTGGGATTGGGGGTCGGAGGCACCGCTTTGCGGTGGTTCCGCTCCTATCTCAACGACCGATTCCAGAAGGTGGTGTTGGGGGACTATGGCTCTACGCCATGGCAGCTTTGCCATGGGGTACCGCAGGGTTCCATTTTGTCCCCTTTACTGTTCAATATCTACATGAAACCGCTGGGAGAGGTCATCAGGAGGTGTGGGCTGCGGACCCATCAGTATGCTGATGATACCCAGCTCTACCTCTCGTTTTCCACCAATCCAGGTGAGGCAGTGGCTGTACTGAACCGGTGCCTGGCCGAGGTAATGGGCTGGATGAGGGCCAATAAACTGAAGCTCAATCCAGACAAGACGGAGGTCCTGTTGGTTGGCGGTTCGGGCTTCGGAGAAGGTGACCTGAACCTTGTCCTGAATGGGGTTGCACTCCCTCCTAGGGACAAGGTCCGCAGCTTGGGAGTGCTCCTCGACCCGGAGCTTTCACTTGAAGCTCAGGTGACAACAGCGGCGAGGAGCGCTTTCCTCCAGCTTCGGCTGATTCATCAGCTGCGCCCCTACCTGGAGTACGACTGCCTTGCAACAGTGACTCATGCGCTGGTGACTTCCCGTCTTGACTTCTGTAACGCGCTCTACGTGGGGCTACCCTTGAAGACGGTCCGGATACTTCAATTGGTTCAGAATAGAGCTGCCAGGCTGCTGACGGGGACTGGACGTTATGTTCACATGACGCCAGTTCTCCGTCAGCTTCACTGGCTCCCCATTGAAGTCCGAGCCCAATTCAAGGTGTTGGTATTGACCTATAAAGCCCTAAACGGCTTGGGTCCTGGTTACCTGAAGGAGCGCTTACATCCATATTTGCCCAGTCGCCCCCTGAGATCGGCGGGAGAGGCCCTTCTCCGGGAGCCCTCCGTGAGAGAAATTAGGAGGGTGGCTACTCGGAGAAGGGCTTTCTCAGCGGTGGCGCCTAAGTTATGGAATGCGCTCCCCAGAGAGGTCCGCCTGGCGCCGTCGTTATTTGTTTTTCGGCGCCAGGCTAAGACCTTTTTATTTAAGCAACATTTTAAATGCTAAATACAATTGAATTTTATCTGGCCAGGGCGGCTTATTTTATAATGTGTGTTTTAATTAAGATTATTTTATATGGATTTTAACTTGTTTTATCTATGTTGTAAGCCGCCCCGAGGCTTCGGCGAATGGGGCGGCATAAAAATGTTTTAATAAATAAATAAATAAATAATGGACATGGAATAATGGGATTTACTTGCATCAGGCAGCATGCAAAACATCAGGGCATCGCTAATGTCCAACACCCAAACAACCAGCCTAGTGGAATTATCTCAGGAGTTCGTCTGAGAATTGAAACAAGCTCTTACTCAGAAAGCAAGGATGCCTCAGAAATGGCACCACCCAGCCTCGAAGCCCTGGTTTGATAGGAAATGTGTTAAAGCAAAGAAAGCCTTACAGGACACTTAAGAAAAGTACAAAGTCAGCTCTGATGTGAAGGTGGCTCAAGACCTCCTTGACCAGAAAAAATCCTAGGAACAGCTATTGATATGAAAGAAAAAACAGGCTTGGAAGATGAACTCTGTGAAATTAATTCAGACAGCCAAATCCAAGGATTCATCCATGTTCTGGCGGTTGATAAAGATCTCACCAACTTGTGGACCCAGAATGCCAGACTGCTACATCCACCTGAAGGTTTCGGAGATGCATTTCTATGAACCATACAAAGATCTTGATGCTGCTCGTGTGACCTGGAATACTGTGTTTGAAGGAGTTCTGCCTTGGGCCCCGGTCCTGATTTCAGAAATTTATGAACTAGCTGCCCAGATGAAAATGGGAAAAGCCCGCGTGAAGACCTGTTTCCTCCAGAGGTGGTCAAAAACAACTTAGAATGGTGGACTCCAGTTCTAGTGCCACTATTGTCTTATATTGATATGACCGGGCAGATTCCAGCAGATTGTCCCCATATTCAAGAAGGGAAAGAGAGATGAGCCCACAAATTATAGACCTACCAGTATATTAAGCATTAGTAAACTATATGCTAGGCACCTATATGTGAAGCTCAAAGATTGGCTGGAACAGAACGTGATATTGGCAGAGGAGCAGGCTGGCTTCAGGTTGGGTCACTCTACCATAGATCAATGCTTGGTGCTACAGCACCTCATTGAAACATACATCTCAATCAAAGTCATATCACTCATTGATCTTCATTTCCCCCACCCCCCCAAAAAATCACAGGGAGGCATATAACTATACTACTACAGTTATGTATGTATGTATGTATGTATTTATAAAATTTGTATGCCGTCCATTACTTGCAGCTATTATTTCAAGGACTCCAATTGCACTCACAAGAGCACTATGGTAGCTGACCGAATATTGCAAGGAAGAAGATCTGACAATTAATTATCAAGAAACAAAAATCATGACCTTTGCAAAAAGACCAAAAACTCGATCCTGGAAGATAGTCAGCACCAGATCAAGCAGGTTTCCCAAAACAAATATTTAGGTGTAGTCCTACAGGCAAATGGTTCCAGGAAGGCCCATGGCGACTATGTGGCATTAAACACCCAGAGAAGCTCATCAGTCATAATACAATTCATGAGATCTAAAGGTGGCCACTATATCACCCTAGCCCTCCAATATACCAAGCTAAAGTACTAGCTCAACTACTGTATGGATCTCAATTGGGGCCTTTCCTGAACACCCAAGTACTACAGCATGTCCAATCAAAATTTCTCAGGGTAATAGTGGGTGTTCCTAGGGATGTCTCCAATGCAAAGATAAGATTAGGAACTGGTAAGGTCAAAATTGAAACTAGGATCTGGGGGTGCTATCCTTGCGCACTGTCTCAGATTGTTATACTTTCCAGTTGGCCTTGCTCCACTAATTCTGCAAGACAATTTCAAATCCAACTGGATTAAATCAATCAAGCAGAAAATAGCTCTCTTGGACCTTCCCCTGAAGACTGTACTAAATATGGGTTTTGAACAGGCAACAGAAACCATCAAGCAGCGCATTGCAGATATTGAAAGACAAAGCGATCTTAATAGAGCCCCTGAATTCTATCTCAGGGAAGACTATAGACACATTGTAATAGCTGCACCATATCTCAAACAGGTGGAACTTCATAAACACAGAAGGGCTTTATCTTTGGCCCTCCTTAACGGACTCCCCTCGGCAGCTTTGGAGGGATGGTACAAAAAGATCCCCTGGTCAGAGCTCCTTTGCCCCTGTGGTAAGGAACAGACAGAAACTACAGAGCATGTCCTGTTCAGGTGCACATTCTATAGGGACATTCGCACTGCACTCATTTCCCCACTGATGAATCGCTTCCCAGGCATACGGAACAACAATATATCTATATACTGCTGTCTGACACTAATCCAACGATAACATACAGTGTCACTAAATTATTTGCAGCTTCAATGGGTGTCCGAAGACAGATCCTGAGGGAGCGTGGTCCTACCTACTTGGATGAAAGACAATGTCTGGGAATGTCACCTACTTAAGATGACTGATATGAACTATGGTAAGTAGTATATTGTGTCAAAGTATTTATTAATCTGACTGGGGTTTTATGACAGACAACCTTCAATGTGTTTTCTTCTTTTTAAAATCTATGTATTTATTGAATGAAGCTGGTCTTTGACTGTAACAAAATTTTTATCTATCTACATATATACATTACCAAACATATGTTCCTGTCTGGTGCAGGACTGTACAATATTGAAATATATAGTACTCAGGCAAATCACATGTCATCTGAACTCCAGTCATATTTTCTCCAGATGTTTTACGGTGAGTTTGAGACTGCCCCCTCCAGCCACCCATCTATCATCAGATAATCACTTAAACAAGGAAAGACACTATTTGAACTTGCTTTTTGTGTTGTTGGTGAAAGGTTTATGCTGAGGGAAACACAAAAGCCAGGTCTTACTTCGCAGTAATTGTAGGAACTGAAGGAATTGTAGGAAATGCAGGCCAATGAGCCCAGCCTTGCTGCCCATCACAGGCAAACACTCGTGAAACATCCTTGGACTTTCCTTTATTGACCCAAGACAATAGAACTGAGACATTGAGAATATTATTGCAGCAGTGTCCTTCTTTTTACAATGTAGAAGTATAGCTCTATTTGTCACTGCAATAATACAGTTTACACAATGAAAATTATGATAGGAGCTATACAGGATGATCTTCACAGGGATGCTGTTAAAATTATTCTCCCTTTCCTTGAGTCAGATTCACCTATGTTTCTCCTTCTCTTTCTCCTTCAGCAGCAGCAGCAGCAGCCGCCAGCATTGCTGAACAGATTGGAGAAGATGTTAATTCAAGTATATGGAAAGGATAGGTCTGTATAAACATGATAGCAAAGCAGAGGGATATCACATGGAGCTGCTATTTTGGAGGCAGTATCAGCTGGGCAAGCAACACTAGTTGTTCTGCCCTACTCATCTGCTTCAACAAAGAAACCTCCTCATGTATAAGGACTAATTCAACTACCTAAGTTATTACCCTGTCAGTGTTCTGAGAACTAAGTTTTTGTGGCCTGGGAAGTCTCATCGTTCAAGCCTTCACCAATATGGTTTTCTTGGTGTCATTTTTGTGAACCTCAACAAAGTCATCACAAGCCATTTGATTCCCTTCTTTATACCTGCACAGCTTCTTTCCCCATTGAGTTCACACACTGCTGTTTACTCTTTCCACATGGAGATAATTCAGTCTCTCTGTTCCTTATAAGGAAGGTCTTTAAAAATGCTGTTGCCGTCCCCTTCCAAGCCAGCAGGAATAAAGATTGACTTCATCTACTGATGTAATTTTTTCAGCTACAGTAATTTTTTTAACAACACACATGCACACAAACACAGAGGGAGGGAGGAAATGGGAACCTTGTGGATGCTGAAGAGAAGGTGGCAGTGTTGCTGCTGCTACAACTCTCTACTGCTTCTCTGGGAGGATTGTTGAAGACAGCCTGTGCCAAGAAGGGGTAGAGAGATGAGGCAGAAGCAAATTTATTTCGGACAACATGTGCTTATTGAATGCCAAAGGTACAACCCAAATCTGACATACTGCAGTACAATTTCTGATCTCTTTTACACCCTTTTGCAAAGTCATTAGCTTATCCACCCCTCTTGCTCAAGCCAGAAAAGCCCCTCTTTCCCACCTTCCTTGTATCATGCTAAAAAAGTGCAAGTGATTTCATTGAACTCTGCCGTTATTGTGGTCAATACTGTCTGGCAGGCTACATCTTGCAGTTGGGCAACAAGCTAAATTGAGCTCTGTACATTTGGGTCATCAGGTGCAGATGGGGTAGCCATGGATGAATCATTGTTAGTACAGGGAAGTGAAACTTGCTTGCTTTATCCAGTCAAAAAATAGTCCATGAGATAGGGTACGGAAGCCAAGTTAAATGGTTTGCTAGCTTTGACAGAGTAACAGTCCTAGCCAAGAACCTAGTCAGGGACCAGGTACAAAGGGCAAGCCAACTTTGCAAAACAGCTGAGGCAGACCCTTTTGGGTTCTAGGCTCAACAGGATGATGCTAATTGCTATTGCTGTTCAACCTCAAAAGTCCAAGAAAAACCCTGTGTTGATGGAAAGGGTTGCACTCTTAGCTTGCCTTCAACTGTTGTCTTGCCCGATTATCATGCTCTCCTGCTGAACATGTGTTTTATGTTCATGGAAAACTTTTCTTCCCTCGTACAGATTCAGAGAACTCTGACATGTAAGAACAAACCCTGATTAGACTTAAAAATCTATAAAAGAAGGAGTCAAATATTTGTTTTGGCTTATGTGAATTCTTCCTTCTTGAAGTGTAGGCTACTTCTTGGAGTGGTGTCATAGTTCCCAGTTCTACCTATAATTCACTCAGGTATTAGTTAGGTATGTGTAGGAGGGGGTTCTCTCAGTCTGTAGTTTAGTAGGTCTAATCACTTGGAAAGGAAATCTTCCATTCTTCAATCTTGCATCTCTTTCTGTAATCTGACCTATTTTATTTATTAATAAAATAAATACATGCAGAAAATGAAATGCTGTTTCAGTGGAAAAGGTAGATGTTTTAGAAGAGCACCTGGATGTTGCCCTGAAATCACTGGGAATTAAAATACGAACAAGAATTTCAAAGATAGATGAAATTAGAATGAACATTTCTTTAATTGTAATGAATGAATAACTTAAGGAATTAGGCTTTAATCATGAAACTGAATGGACTAGCTAAATTTTGTGTGGCATGTGGGTATTCTTGAAAACGTTCATGCTATTATGTGGTGAAGAAGCAACCATGGATGCCATTTAAGCAGAAAATAATAGCACATTTTCTTTTTGATCGTAAAATACCTTCCAAATGCATTTTATAAAGTCCAAATGCCTTTTCATACCATAAAAAGGAGTAATTAGTAATGGCTTAATTTCTAAGAAGATTTTATGCTTAAGATATTTCCCCAGAGAACTATTGTATTTCTGACTCCTCCACATTTGTGTAACGAACGAATGATTAAAATTGGTTTATTTCAATTAGAAGTACTAGCAGTGCGCTGGAATAGCTATATTACCTATGTTTGTGTTTTTAATTTGCCCATCTCTTCTCTGTGGCAGCATGTTTTTCTCTTGTTAGAATTGTCCGACTCAAACTATTACATTTTTAAATGATATCCATTATTGGATATGGATAAGAATCCATAAAATAAGAACTCAAACATCATCTGGGCTTTCAATAGTTTTGTGTCCATGTACCATTAGCAAAACTCCTAAGCCAAGCTCACGTACCCTGCAATATGGTCCTTCAACTAAAAAAAGACATCTTGTGAGGCAGTCCATGTAGGGCTGGCAAAACACTTGCTTTGGCTTCTTCTCAGAAACTGCACAAGAAGCAGTTAGTTGTATATCTGACACTAGCACACTGCCTGCAGTTTAGAGTTTAGGTGAGGAACATGCAGCCTAGGGACTTCATACAGGCCTCTGCTTAATACTAAGTGAAGGTGGTGTGGATGCATGGGTGGACACTCACACATACTTTGTTCTGAACCACATTTACTTTGGACTCCTCATTAGATACACAGAAACATAGAAACAGAGTGAGTCAGAAGGGACCTCCTGGGACACCTAGTCTGAACTCCGGCTCCAGCGGGCTCTGCTCATGACATGCCTATCATGTGCATGTCTAGCCTATCCTTGAACACCCTCACTGATGGGGCCTCAAGCACCTCCCATGGAAGCCCATTCCATATACTTTGGGTCCTAACTGTCAGGACGTACTTCCTGGCATCCAGGTTAAGCCTTGGTTCCCTATCCTTTGCTCCATTGGAACATGTCTAACCCTCCTCCGCAGGTGAAAACAAGTCTTTACCCACCTCCATGTGACACCCCCTCACATACCTATATGTCTCTTACAGATCCCCTTAGAGTCTTCTCTCTTCAAGGCTGAAAAGACCTGGTTCCATCAGTCTCGCCTCACATGGCTTTTCCTGAAATTCAATCACCATCCTTTTGACCCTGTGCTGCACCAATTCTAACCTGTCTAAATCCTTCCTGTAATGTGGAGCCCAGAACTGAACACAATACTCCAGTTGTGGGTGCACCAGAGTCATATAGGGTGGCAGTAATACCTCTCTTGATCTAGAATGCACGTGTCTGACTATGCACCCAAAGGTGGCGTTCACCCTCTTGACCACCGCATCACACTGCTGACTCATGTTTAGCCTGCAGTCAACCAGCACCCCGAGGTCCCTTTCACAAGTGCTGCTCTCCAGCTACTTGTCCCCTAACCTGTACTTATGACATCCATTCCTTGCACTTATCCACATTAAATGCCATCCTGTTGTCTCCTGCCCACTTTCATAGTCTGCCCAGATCCCTCTGGATCTGGAATACCTGCTCCTCAGTTGTGGCCACCGCCCCTGTTTTAGTATTGTCCGCAAATTTGATCAGCTGACTGGTCACCCTTTCTTCCATGTTGTTGATAAAAAGATTGATCAGCCCCAGGACAGAGCCCTGGGGGATCCGGCTTGTCACTAGTTGCCACCCTGGTGATTCCCCACTAATGGTTACCCTCTGCTTTCAGTCTGTCAACTATGCCCTAATCCATTGGAAAATTGGGACTACTGATGCCACCCTCCAGTCCTCTGGAACCTTAATTGTGCTTCACAAGTTCTCAAAAATGGAAACCAATGGGCAAAAGAGTACCCCTTTCAACTAAATGGAGGAGAATTTTTTCCCAACTTGAAAAATTGAAATTACATGTAATCTGCTTGCAAGAAACACATATAAAAACATTATAAATTTCTGGAATGCACAAAACTGGGTAAGGTATTTATATTTTCAGCACATCAAAAGAAAAGAGGCTTGGCCTTATACATCAAAGATGATCTGGATCCTAAATATATTTTTTCAGATGAAGATGGTTGAATATTAATGGTCAAAGTGATGATAAAGCAAAGGAAGATACTATTGGTGGAAATCTATGCACCTAATGACCAACAGGAAGCCTTTTATCAAAAATTACATACTTCATTGTTAAAAACTGGATATCAAACTCTCTGCCTAATGAGAGTAGTAGACAAAAAAAATAGTAGAAAAAAAAATGGATTGCAAGAGCGACAATAAAGGGAAAGGAGGAACATGAATACTTCCAAAAGAATTCTTCAATGTACTAGAGGAATTCAGACTAATAGATGCTTGGAAGCATAAAAACAGAACTACAGTAAAATATACTTTTTATTTGAACAGACATAGGTTGTGGTCTAGAATTGATATAGAAACATAGAAACAGAGCGAGTCAGAAGGGGTCTCCCAGGCCATCTAGTCTGACCTCCTGCACCAGCCAGCTCTGCTCACAACATACCCACCATGTGCATGTCAAGCCTATCCTTGAACACCTGCACCGATGGGGCCTCAAAGACCTCTCATGGAAGCCCATTCCACACCCTCGGGGTCCTAACTGTCAGGAAGTGCTTCCTGGCATCCAAATGGAACCTCGGTTCCCTGAGCTTTGCTCCATTGGAGCGCTTCCTGCCTTCCTCTGCAGGGGAGAACAGGTCTCTTCCCATCTCCATGTGACATCCCTTCACATACCTGTATATGATTTGGATGACCCCAAATTTAATTCCATATTTGCTAGAAATTGAAATTGATACAAATGCCTGGGCCGATCATAACCCTATAACCATGATTATAAAAGGAACACCAAAACTGCCCAGATGGAGATTCAATAAACATCTTTTAAAAGATAAAAACATCAAAGAAGAAATAACAAGGGAATTACAATTCTTCTTTCAAGAAAACAAAATATAAGAAATGTCCCTACAAAATGTTTGGGATACTGCTAAAGCTTATGTTAGGGGTCTGATCAGAACATATACAGCTAAGCTTAATAAAAAGAGGAAGCAAGAAAGATACAAACTAACAGATGACCTATAGAAACTAGAACTGGAACTACAGAGGGATCCATCAAAAAAGATCTTAAGATGAATTTTTTAAAACATAAACTAAATCTTCTAGAAACAAATGAATTCACTAACCAAATTAAAATGGCTAAACAGAACTTTTTAAAAATGCTAATAAACTGGAAAGTTGGTTAATGCATAAGTTGAAGAAAAAAAGAGAAAAAAGATTAATTCTTAAGTTGAAAGAAGATGAAGGACAACTACATGTACAAAATGTATCAATAAAGAAAATAGTGGAAAACTTCTTCACAAAATTATACCAAGCTAAGGAGGTACTAGCTGAGAATATTCAAGAATATATAGGAAAAGAAAACCTACCAATACTTCCAGAGAACTTTAAAAAATATTAAATGAGGAAATAACAATGACAGAGATAAATGAAGTAATTAAAAAACAGAAAAATGATAAAACCCCTGGCCCAGATGGACTACCAGCAGAATATTATAAATGTTTGAAGAAATTTTAAATATACCATTGAAGGATATATGTAATGCAGTTTTATTAGAAGCTAAAATCCCAAATACATGGATTTAGATAAATATTACCTTGATACTGAAAGAAGATATTGATTGTACACAGATTTAAAATTATAGACCAATATCACTTTTAAATATGGATTACAAAATTTTTCCTTGTTATGGCAGAAAGGTTGAAAAAATTTCTAACAGACTTTATAGATACAGATCAAAATGGCTTCTTTCCTAAGAGACAAATCTGAGACAAAGTGAGGACTATATTGGATATTTTATTGGATATTTGAGTATTATGAACTTCATTCTGAAAGACAAATGGCATTACTGGTTTTAGATGCACAAAAAGCACTTGACAATGTTAATTGGCAGTTTATGAAAGAACAATTAAAACAAATGGACTTTGGTGAAAAATTCATAAATGTAATAACTATTTATCAAAAACAGCCTGCCAAATAATAATTAATGGAAAATTTATTGAGACTATAAATATCCAAAAAGGCACAAGACAAGAATCTCCCTTGTCACCACTGCTATTTATATTAATCTTAGAGGTCCTTATCAGAAATGTTAGGAAAGACATGGAGATTAAAGATGAAACTTATAAGCTCCAAGCATTTGCAGATGACTTAGTTTTTATTTTAGCAGATCCCGTGGCATCGGTACCTAAATTGTTAAAAAACATAGAAGACTATGGAGAAGTTACGGGGATGAAAATAAATAGAGAAAAAAAACTACATTATTAGTAAAAAACAACTTTGATGGAACAGGTAGGTCTTTAAATAGTAAAAAAGGTCAAATATTTGGGAATCCATCTAACAGCCAGATGTGCTACATTGAAGCAAGATAATTACATCAAACAGTTTAGAGAGATTAGGGTAGACTTAGAAAAATGGCCTAATTTACAAGTATTGTTATTGGGAAGAATGGCTATGGTTAAAATGAACATACTACGTAAGATTTTGTTTTTATTTCAAACAATTCCCATAATAATTGAGAAAAAGTTCTTTGGCAATTTAAATATACCAATTTCCAGATTTATGTGGCAAAAGAAACCAAGAATTAAAGTAAAAATGCTTCAGGAGGCTAAAAGGAATGGGGGTTTTGGTCTTCCAGATTGGTTGTTGTATTTTCAAGCATGTGTTTTAGGGTGGTTAAAAGAATAGATAATGTTAAGGAACAAAAGAATTTTATACCTTGAAGGTCAAGATTTGCAAATGGGCTGGCATGCTTTTATGTGGTGTGAGAAATGTAAACCTCATGGGTACTCTCAAAATCACCATATTGATCTCGGTTTCGGAAAAATTGAAGATAAAACTTTATAATAAGGTACCAAAATGGCTTTCTTCCATGGAAGCTTTTGCATACCCAAACGCATTAAACTTTAATAAGATTGTGACTTATAATGATATTTTGGATAATGATGTAAGATTGAAATCAAATCAAGAACTTCAAGGGCAGGGTATTGATCTCTCCTGGTGGCATCAAGAGTAGAATTGAGACATGCCAAAGATTTTAAAATGTATGGTTTCTATAAGGACCAAACTATGTTTGATCAATTAATTTTAAAATCAGATGAAAAATTGATTAAAAGATAGTATAACATTCTCTTAGAAATGAAAATGGAAGATGAACAAGTTAAAGAAACTGTGATATCATGGTCACAAAACTTTGGGTATAATATTGAACTGTAGAGGTGGCAAAAGCTGTGGGAAAGAAATGTTAAGCTTACTATGGCAACTTCATATAAAGAAAATTTGTATACAATGATTTATAGATAGTATTTGTCATCAAATAGATTAGTTAAAATGTTTCCAAATATGTCAAACAAATGTTGGAAATGCAAACAAAAATCTGGTATTTTTTACCACATGTGGTGGACTTGTGACAAAGCAAAAAAATAATACTGGGTTAAAATACATAGATGGCTTGGGGAAATGTTACAAAAACCTTTTATGTTTAAACCAGAAATATTTTTGCTAGGCATTCTCCCCAGTGACTTTGATGATGATGATGATGATGATGATAATAAACAAAGTATATATTTGACTTTGCATGTAACTACAGCAGTGAGGATTGTATTTGCACAATGTTGGAGGAATGAAGAGTTACCGACTGAAGATCTGATCTTAAACAAGATACTGGACTGTGCGGAAATGGACAGATTGACTTTATCTCTTAAGGAAAAAGAAGATACAGCTTACTACCAAACATGGGACTTTTTCTATTATTGGCCAGAGAATTGGAATTTTAATTAGGGATGAAATACATAGCAATTGTATGTATTGCTAATAACTCCCACTGCTTCAGCTGACCTCACAGAATCAGTACAGAACAGACTTCATTGAAGAAAAAGGAAGAAATCCGCAGAAATGAATTTGGCTATTCTGTGTATCCCTAGTTTAAGTAAAACAAGTGGTAATTCATCACTTCTATCATGATGTAATAATCATTGGGTCCAGAAATAACAAGTACAAGATTGCAGGGATCCACAATTCTACTGCTAGCTTGTGCTGCCCATTTCCTCTGTCATTTAGTGGTGAACCCGAGTTTTCCATAAATTGCAGAATACATGGTGGTATTATTATGCTTGAACTAGGTGAAGTGTGTGTGTCTGCGGACAAGTTTGATAAGAATTTTATTAAAAATGACAAAATTCTCCATATCTGGATGAAAGGAATTAAATTGAATGAAAGAAAAAGCAGAATAGGCAGATGCATCTATTCCTGTCTAAAGCTTTGAATTTAAGTCCCAGTGTATGCGATCATGTTAGTCATCAGTTAGGGTGACACTTCTTTTTTCTGACAGGGTTCTCATTTTTAATGGCTGGATGGGAAGCGAGTACATGATAATGCTCTCTATATTGCAAATAACTGCACCTATTTGATTTACCATGTAAAGGTGGGTCAGAATTTTCTCATGAGAACTTACCATAATTCACCAAGTTCTCTAAATTCAGGAGAGAAAGAACATGAAAAGCATTAATTTCAAATTCACATGATAGCATATCTCATTATGTCTCACATCTGGACAAAGAGAGATGACTTAAATAGGCACCTTATCATGATACATTTGTTTTTTAAGGGATGTCAGCTGCAGTGGGCATATATGATAATTCACAAAGAGTTTAAGCCTGAGAAGAACTTTGGAGCAGAGAACCAAGTAAATAGTTTCTTGCAGAAATCACCAGTCTTGGGAACTGAAAGCAAATTTACTGTTAACCAGTTTTTACTGACAGAGATAGGCTGTGAAGCCAAAGATCACTGACTCTCACTGAAATGAGATGATGGTCCCTGATTAAATCGGCAAGGCTGTTTGAATAACACAATTAGATTGTGCTTTCAAATTGCTTTAACGGTTCATCTTTTTTTAAGCCAACTGTGTTGCTAAAGTAAAGTATGTGATTCAGCAAGATAAATTGGATAATTTCCTACAAATTCAACACAAGACCGGGTATATTTCTTTTCAGAATGAAGTCCCAAGTGCTTTATAAAGAAATACAGTCTCTCCTAGACAGTCTGTGTAAATCCATGAAATTGAAGTATTCCATCTTCACAGCCTAAAGCATTATATTTTCAGGAAGAATGAGGATGATATGGATATACAGAGAGAAAATAATAATTGTTCACATGTATAAAACTTTAAAACTCTGCTTATTCCCATAGTCCACTAATTATTGGAAGATGTTTTAATTTATACCAGCAGCTAGCTGGATAGCCAATAATTAGGTTTAAACACTCTGGACAACCATTTGTTATTAGGAGAGCTCTGCAATGGGCTACATGATATCTTAACAGTTTCATAATTGGTTCTGTGGCTTTCAGCCACAGAAGGGATCTGGAACATTGTTGTGTATGAGGCTTAACTTGTTAAAAAGCCTGCTGGTACCCAGTAAAACTCAGCTTGTTGGGTGTTCAGAACTTTTATAATCTTTCAAGGCCTCCTTTTGAGATAACTCAGGACCTGAAATAGTTTCAAAGGGACAGAGGTACCTGACTTTTCTAAAGCCCTCTATGCCCTTGTTGATATATGAAGAAAGAAAGACTATCACTTGTATTCTGATGGTATCATTAAGCATGTGCTGAGATATAGGGGCTCTATGTATTAATAATCAGATTTTCCTGGTTCAATTCTGACTTGACTTGAAAAGAATCTTTCCATTTTCTCATGGGTGTTTATGATGATTTCTGAATTTGGTAGTAACACTACTTTGAGAATGTTATCCTTAAGAAGCAGCTTCCAAGTACCAGAAACAGAGAATCTGAAAACTGAAATAGCAAGGCCTATGAGTCATGCAAGATTATGATTTGAAGGTTTCTAAAGCTGGGTATCAATTGATGACTGTGAATTAAACAGCAGACCATTGAACTGTAAACATTTGGACTATATTTTACATGGGAAGTGAAATGTAAGCAGAAGATTCTAGCAGAGGAATGGATAAATTTAAATGGTTTTTGAACCCTGCATGTTTCCACTGATTAACAAAGTCAGGATGTCAGGATGATCCCTTCAGTATCAAACATTTCCAAACAGAATATATTTATGGGGCCATGTTATGTTATGTTCTATTAGCGAAGTTGTGCCCAATCCATCACAACCCCATGGACAACACTCCTCCAGGCCTTCCTGTCCTCCACCATCCCCCGAAGTCCACCGAAGCTCACACCAACTGCTTCAGTGACTCCAACTAGCCACCTCATTCTCTGCCGTCCCCTCTTTTGTCATCAATTGTTCCCAGCATTAGGCTCTTCTCCAGTGAGTTCTTCCTTCTCATTAGGTGACCAAAGTATTTGAGTTTCATCTTCAGGATCTGGCCTTCTAAAGAGCAGAAAGTGTTGATCTCCTCTAAGACTGACTTGTTTGATCTCATTCCAGAATGTTTCAAACACCAGGCTAAACCACATGGCTCAGTTGTTCCTACTAAGCTCCTTCTGATAGTGGAAGTGGACGCACAGCCCAAGGGTTTCAGTTCTGGCTAACAAAGTAGGAAACAAACCAAGTTCAGAAATAGTGCTAAATGTGCAAGGAATGGTGTGTCCCTAGCTTGCTCAGCCTCTCCTGCTGGCAGAAGCAATCAAGTCATGTGAACAATCATGCTGGCAACAACCTAAGAACTTGGGGGTGGGGGAGGCAGGGTATCTTTCCATGCAAGCAAATAAGGCCATTAAGAACAGTTAGTTTCAAACAATCCAATATAGTTACCAAAGGTGACCTGCTTAACTATGCATAGGTGGGGTTAATCACATTACAGGTCTGAGCAATATAGCAAGCTGCAATTAAGTAAAACCAGAAGCTTCTGAACTTCTTCTGCTCTGTGCATAAAAAGAGAGGAGGGGCACAAATGGTTCATTCTGCTTCTTCATATAGTGTTAAACTGCACAATGGGTGAACATGATCATCATGCCTACCTCTGTGTTTTTTAACCATGGTGGTGGTGGATTTTCATTGTGAACAATACTGTGGGATCAAAACAGTTAAACACCTCTCCCCAAAAGTCAGGTCCTAGTTGTGCTGGACATACAGATATTCAAATCCAGTCCATAAACAATAAAATGAAGAAATAATATAGCATGGTTCTTATAAAAAAGGACAAAGTGGCAAATCTGTTTCCAAAGTGTTTCTGAAGTATGCAGTGTTTTTCAAAAGTATTCACCTCTGTGTTTTGTTTTGTTTTGTTTATCTCACATTCTGTTGTTTTACAACCTGGAACTGAAACAAATTTAACTGGCTTTCTGCCACTTGATGTAGACAAGAAAACCAGCACTGTGAAGGTAGAAAACATTAAAATAAAATATGGTACAAACAAACACAAGTAAAGCAAACAGGCACTTGCTAGTTGAATAAGTACTCACTCCCCTGACTCAATCCTTGGTTTAAAAAAAAAATTGCCAATAATTGCAGGTACAAGTCTTCTTGGAAAAGCTTTGTGAATTAAAACAGGCAAGAATTGTCCACCTGCTCCAGCTTTGTCAGGTTGGAAGGGGACAATTGCTGAACATCAACTTATACATCTTAACATAGATTCACACAGAGACTGAGGTTTGTGCTTTGAATGGGACATTCTAAGACATTCATGTTCTTGTCACTTCCATGTTACTTTGGCTGTAGGCTTAGAGATACTGTCTTTCCAGAAAGTTCCAGTTTGTTTTTGTTTACTCAGCATTGTGCATTTAGTTTTTGTTTTCTTTTTGTTCTCTTCTGGTTCGTTCATAAATTGTGTAATTTAACATTTTTAGATCTTTAGAGGCCTCTGAATTCCTATGCACTGTGGTATGGCAGATGGCTACAAAATGTGTGTTTGTGTCGGGGGGAGGCTTTTCAATGTTGGCAACATGGCTGCATAATCGTGCTCCCAAAGATATTTGCCTCAGATCCGCTTTAGTGTTGTAGAGGTGACAAACAAATGCATATCTTTATTTTCCCTAGTTTTTTAATTCATCTTGACTTCAAACTGATTTTCACTGTGCCTTTATGCTAGGGTGTTCAGGTGTCCTGTTTTATAGGGGACAGTCCTTTTCCAGTCCTTCCCAGATACTATAAAGGGAGGGTTTTTCATGCAGAGGGTCCAGGAGGTGACAATCAGGGGCGGTGGGGATGTCCTTGACTTAGTTTTGACCAAGTTGCTGATAGATGGGGTGCAGATTAGGGGAGCTCTGGATGCGAGTGGTCACTCCATCCTTTGCTTTGAGATCAGGGGACTGGGGATGTGCAGCAGGTCGAGCACTAGAGACTGGGACTTCAAGAGGGCCAACTTTGGCCAGTTGAAGGCCAGATTGAGGAAAGTCTCCTGGAATAGGTTACTAGAAGGCAAGGGAGTTGAGGAGGGATGGATAGCACTCAAAAGGGAGGCTTTGGAGGGACAAGCCTTGATGATACCTCTAGTTAGTAAGGCGGAGAGGTGAAGGAGAGTTCCACCATGCAAACAAAAGGAGGTGGTAAGAGGGATTAGATTCAAGAGGAACCTCTGTAGGAAATGGGCACTTGGGCATATAGACAAAAAGAGTATATTGGGAAAAGGAGGCCCGTTGGAGAAGGATTCTTCTCAAGCCTAAGGCTGATTACAAGTTGAGACTTGCAAAGAATATCAAGTGCAACAAAAAGGACTTCTATCAGCATGTAAATAGCAAGAGGAAGGGGAGACAAGTGGTGGGACCACTAAATAAGGAGGAAGGAGATCCAGTGACTGATGTGAGGCACAGATGCTAAATAACTATTTTGCCTCTCTGTCCTCCCCAAAGCAGGATGGGGAAGATCTGCATGGGGGATCAGATGAGGCTGGGGACTTAGGGGCACAGATTAGAGTCACCTCCCTAACAGTTGAGGAACTCCTCAGGGCATTGGACATTACAAAGGTGCCAGACCCTGACAGGTTACACCCGGGAGTACTTCGGGAGTTGGCGAGGGTTCTCTTGTGCCTGCTGGCCTCCATTTTTGAGACCTTGTGAAGGACAAATAAGGTTCCAGAGGACTGGAGGGTGGCATCAGTGGTTGCAATTTTCAAAAAGGTTATTAGAGGAGACATGGGGAATTACAGACCAGTTAGCCTTACATCCATTGTAGGAAAGACAATGCAAAGGCTCATAATAGTGAGAGATCTAGTAACCCTACATAGGGAAGGGAGGTTGATGGGCACACAACGCGCTTCCATAAAAACAGGTCTTCTCAGAAAACTTTGTGGAATTCTTTGACAAGGTTTCAAGGTGGCTAGATGGAGGGGGCGTGGTGGATGTGATTTACCTGGATTTCAGCAAGGCCTTTGACAAAGTGTCACACTATATCCTGGATGAGAAATTGAGGAGCTTTGGGATAGACAAATGCACTGCCCAATGGATTAGGACATGGTTGACTGACTGAAAGCAGAGGGTAACCATTAGTGGGGAATAATCAGGATGGCGGCCAGTGACAAGTGGGATCCCCTAGGGATGAGTCTTTTCATCAATGACATGGAAGAAAGTGTGACCAGTCTGCTGATCTAATTTGCAGATGATACTAAATAGGAGCAGTGACCACAACTGAGTAGCAGGTACTCCAGATCCAGAAGGATCTGGACAGAATATGAAAGTGGTCAGGAGACAACAGGATGGCGTTCAATGTGGATAAGTGCAAGGTCTTGCACTTGGGGCATAGGAATAGGTTTCATAAGTACAGGTTAGGGAACAAGTGGCTGGAGAGCAGCGCTTGTGAAAGGGATCTCGGGGTATTGTTGACTGAAGGCTAAACATGAGTCAGCAATGTGATGCAGCAGTCAAAAGGGTGAACATCAGTCTTGGTTACATAGCCAGAAGCATGACTTCTAGATCAAGACAGGTATTACTACTACTGTATATGACTCTGGTGCACCCACAACTGGAGTATTGTGTTCAGTTCTGGGTTCCACAGTACAGAAAGCATACAGTAAAGCTGGAATCGGTGCAGCACAGGGCCACAAGGATGATGGCTGGATTGCAGGGAAAACCATATGAGGTGAGACCGAGGGAACTGGGTCTTTTCAACTTGGAGGAGAGACTTCAAGGGGATCTGTTGGTGACATACAGGTATGTGAGGGGGTGTCACACAGAGGGGACCTTTTCTCCCCTGCAGAGGAGTGCAGGATGAGCTCCAGTAGAGCCAATCTCAAGGAACCAATGTTCAATTTGGATGCCAAGAAGTACTTCCTGACAGTTGCGTAGGACCCCTAAGGTATGAAAAGAGCTTCCATGGGAGGTGGTTGAAGCCCCACTGGTGAGGTATTCAAGGATACGCTAGACATGCACATGGTAGGCATGTCTTGAGCAGAGCTGGCTTGAGCCAGGGGTCAGACTAGATGGCCCAGGAGCCCCTTCTGGCTTGCTCTGTTTCTATTTTTCTGTGTTTCTGTTTTGGAAAGCTAGTACAGGTCAGTCCTTTATTTGATTGAATCCTCTGAGGGATTGCGCTGAGTGACCAGACCAAATTAAAGGAAGAACAGGGAATGAACACTATCCTCTAATCCCTAAAATTTAGATTCTCTGTTTTACAGAGTGTTTTATGAATCCTTTGTCAACAGTGAAATCTCTGGGGCTATGGAATAAGATCTTACTCACTGATGCCTGCTTTATTATGTTCTTGTGCTCTGAGTTTTACTTCAGCAGTTTTGTCTATCTCTTTACTCAAATTTTCTCATGAGTTTTTAATCAGAAACAATTTCATGGTGGTCCAGGAAGGGAAGACTAGAAGAAAAATGTCACCAAACATCCATAGATGTGTCAAATATAGTCCCAAAATGTAATTTCCTTGTCTCTGAATTAATTGAATAGTAACAGTAGTAAAAAGTCTACTTTTAATGGCATTCATACAAGTGCATAGGTTTATCATTTTCCCTCTAAACATATTCAACCAAAAAGCCTTTCAAGATTGTTTTGAAGCATTAGAAAACGATCTCCTGAAATTTTATGAAATTAGCAAGCATTTTGGATTACTGAATAAGTATTAAACTTATGTATTCTCAACATAGCTAATCAGTAAAGTGTTCCCTAGTTTTAAGTTTCGTCCCAACATTTTTACCTAGTGATAGTTTAATTAAAAAAAAAATAATGATTTTTGAAGTTACTATACCTTGAGCAATCAAATTGTTTTGGAAGTGGTATTCTCCAGAATTATTATTGAAATTTTAAAACCCTATGAGCCCATGTGGAAGGCATCACAGCAGCAGCTCATTCAAATATTTGTTCAATGAGCACTTCTTATCCGCCTGGTGGTAACAGCTAGGTGGGGAAACCAGGATGAATAATTTATTCTGTGTTTGATTTCACTTACTACATTTCCAATAACTGAAGCTTTGAGAGTTGTTTACAAAATTTCACACCTAAAGAATATATTATAAATGCAAACATAAACTTGCAACACAGAGAGAGGCACAGAAGCAATTTGAATAGTAAACAAAAGCAAAAAACCAAGGTCTGATTGAAAGTGCTATCTTATGCTTTCAAATTAGGGGAAAAGAAACATGGTACTAAAAAGTTAACTAGGCTCACACCATACAGGCCTCATCAGGAAGACGATTCAGAAATGGAAGGTGGGGAGGGGGGAAGCTACACAGAAAAGGCCCCATCACTTGTTCCACCTTCTGAGTCCTCTGTGTACGCGACATGTTCCATAAAATCAAACAAAAATATGTTTAATATGTGTGCATTCAAGAATGCTTAAAGAAAAATATGTACCTTCTGAACTGCACACAAGCATGCTTTAGTCAAGGGGTGCATGCAGAAATCAGCACATTGAAAAAATGCAGAGAAAAATGCATGTGCGGTTTGCAGAGAAATGCATATTTTTAGTGCTTGCATTATGAAACATATAGGAATTTCTAAATGCCTTGTCTTTTTCTTTCCCCATTCTTTTAATAAATCTTTATGTGGAAACAAGGCAAAATATGTTTGACCTAAATACCAACAATCTTATAAACCAATGGATTTATCTCTACTCAGTATTTCATTTTTTTCTCTTCTCATTTTGTGGGGCATGGGTGAGGAAGGAACAATTAAATTACTGTTGTGAGTAATCATTTTCCTGCCATTATCTGCATCAGGTTTAGCTATTTTATCTCTGAGCTTCTTTTAGTTCCTTAGAACAGGGAGCAAGGTAATATTTTTCATGATATACTTTGCTGGCTCAGTTGCTATGGAAATGCATGTGTACTGCTCCAGCAAGGTGATTCAGTGCTATAGACAATTTGAAATAAAGCTTTATTGCTCAGTTGTAAATATCCCTTAGGCATCCATGCAATATGTGTGCACATAATGAGTTAATTTTCCCAATGACATTAATATGCTCTCAAAATTATCATTACTTTTGAGAAAGCTAACCATTTTTCTTTGAGTATTTCAAAATTTCTTTGATTTGTGTAAAATATATCTACTTAAACAGAAGCAGAGGAAGTGATGGGAAGAGTAATTCTTAAGATGTATGACCAACTAACACATTGCTGACCTCAGTAATGAAGCAGAAGAAAAAATGTGGAATAGTGAAGGATATATTTGCACATAAAACTAGCAAATTAAGAATTTGAGCAGGGATGTAAGCTCCCTGCATTTCAAAAAAGCCAGCTTCAACCATTTCAGGACACTGATAAAGAAAGACTCATGGCAAGCCACTCTAAAGGGGAAAAGGAGCCCTTGATGGTTGGAATATCTTAGTTCCTTAAAAAAAGAAATGCTCAAGGTGCAACTACAAACAATTCCAACAAGGAAAAAGAGTAGTAGACAACAGAGGTACCCCATGTAGCTTCACAAAAACCTATGAAACAAAAAAGGGCATGTATAGGAGTTGGAAGGAAGGCCAGGGTGGATAGGAAGTACATTAGGAAGTATGAAGGGACGATGTCAGGAACTTTAAAGTGATGAATGAACTGAGGCTAGTGGGCTAACAACAACAACAATAAAAAAGCCTTCTTCAACTACATCCAAAGGAAAAGACAGATGAAAGGGAAAGGAGTTCAGCTAGTCACTGTGGATGAAACAATGATAGCAGATGAGAAAGAAAAGGCAGAAGTGCTCAATTCCTACTTTGGCTTAGTCTTCTCCCGAAAGAAGAACTACAACCTTCTTGACAAGCTGAAGGGGCAGGATGGCAGCCAAATAGTTGAGGATCTTCTGATTGGGCTAATGAGTTCAACTCTCCAGGGCCTGATGAACTTCATCCCAGAGACATAAAAGAGCTGGCAAAAAAAACCCCCTCACAGGTCTATCATCTCTGAGAATTCATAGGAGATTGGAGAAATGTCAGATGACTGGAGAAAAGTAATGTTCCTATCTACCAGAAAGGGGGGCGGGGGTTAACTTGTGAACTATAGACCAGTTAGTCTGACATCAATCTCTGAGAAAATTCTAGAGAAAATGATGAAACAATCAGTCTGCACACACCTTGACAACAGTGTAGTAATTACTAGAAGCCTACGTGGATTTCTCAAGAACAATCCTGCTAGATGAATCTAATTTCATTGTTTGCCTGGCTAACTTCCCAAACAGACTGTGGTAATGCTGTGGACCTAATCTATCTATACTTTAACAAGGCCTTCAGCAAAGTGTCCCATGACATCTGGATTACCAAACTAACAAAAAGTGGGCTAGTTACTGAAACCATTAGGTGGATCCACAATTGGCTGCAAAATTGGACTCAAACAGGCTCTCAAACTGGAGAAAGGGGGAAATGGGTTGCCACAGGGTTCCATTCTGGGACCAGTACTCTTCAACATTTTTATTAATGATTTAGATAATAAAATACAAGGAAAGATAATTAATTTTTCAGAAGACCCAAAGCTGGGTGGAATAGCAAATACCCTTGAAGATAGAGATTAGATACAGGGCAAGCTCAATAGGTTTGAACACTGGGCAGAGAGCAACAGAATTAAATTCAGTAGAACCAAATGCCAAGTCCTCCACTTAGGAGTAAGAAACCAAATGCACCACTACAAGATGTGCAACACTTGGCTCAACAATACTGCACATAAGAAGGATCATGGGATTGTTGTAGATTACAAGTTAAATGTGAACCAAAAATGTGATGCTGCTGCAAAAAGGGAAACTGCTATTTTGGGCTGAGTACTGCTATACTCAGTACTAGTCAGACCTCACCAGGAGTACTGTGTGCATTTCTTGACACCTAAGTTTTTAAAAGTTGTAGAAAATCTAGAAAGGATACAGAGGAGGGAAGCAAGGATTATTCAGGGAGTGAAGACAGAACTTCAGAACTACTGAAGTCTATGCGAAGTTCCATTTCTCTAGCCAATAATAAAAAGATTCCCAAGTTTGATAGAAGTTGGTATCTTCTTTTTCCTGCAATGATAAATTCAGTCTATCCATTTCTGCACAATCCAGGATCTTTTAATCAATTCATCGGTGAGAAGTTCTTCACTTATCCAGTGTTATGTGAATACAAACCTCACCGCAGTGATTACATATAAAATCAGATGCATTCCTTATTTACTAATGTCCCAATATACTGCCTAATGAAAAAGAAATTTCAGGTTTAAAAAACTAAAGATTTTTGTACCACTTCCTCTACCATATATAATAAAAAATACCCAATTTATGTTTACATATCCAACATCTATTTGACATCTTTAAAAACATCTTGGCTAATCTATTTGGTGACGACTACCACCAATAACACATTTTATACAAGCTTTCTTTATACGAAGTTGCTATTGTTACCTTGATATTTCTTTCGCACAACTTTTACCATATTTCTAGTTCAGTATTAAATCTAAGATTTTGTGCCCATATTATCATAGCTTCCTTAACCTATTCATCTTCCATTTTCCTAACAAGTAGAAGGTCACACAATCTTTTAATCATTTCCTCATCTAGTTTAAGCATCACTTAGTCAAATACTATGAAGTCCTTATAGAAGCCCCACGCTTTACGGTCTTTAGCATATCTCGATTGTATCTGCACCTTATGTCACCAAAAGATATCAGCTCCCTGTTCTTGTATTTCTTAGCTTAATTTCAATCCTCCATCTTTATCCAAAATGTACATCATATCTTATAATCCCTTAAAAAATTCAATACATTTGGATACACAGAAGCTTCCATGGATGAAAAAACCATCTTGGTATAACTTTTCCCACACCGACATCAATGATTTTCTAATATACTAACTTAAAAAAAAAAGAACCATGTGACTTAGCCTTCTCATATCACATATAAATGTATCAACCCATTTACAAATCATTCCTTTTAAAATAGAACATTCTCTTGTTTCTTCTTTACACTCCTACCTCTTCTCTCTTCCTTTGTTTTCTGTAGTCTGTAGAACTTGTTGTAAATCAGTATCCACTTCCAGTGTCTGTACTTCTTGTTGTATTCACTTGTTGTGTATTCACTATTTCTCCTTCCTCAGAATGAATTGCAGTTAGTTCGGCACCTATCCCTCCTTCTTTTGAGGCACCCAGTTCTTCCTCTTCAGGCATATTTCTAAATTTTTCATAAAACTCTTGTACCTTAACAATCAAGTCCAGTTTGTATCTTGTAACGTTCCATGTAAGAGATGTTCCTTCTGTCATTAACTACCTAAACATAGTCTCTCTCAAATATTTGGATACCTCCTCCCTCTCTATTATAACAAGCGAATCCCATGATAACTTGTTTATTTGCTTTACTAATTGTGTTTCTTTATCTACCATTTCAAATTTTTCATATGCTTGTTGTATTTTTTGTGTATTCTATTTAGTTTTAAATTGAACGACCATGGATTGGGATAAAACTTCCTTAATAGAATTATTTAGTTTATCGAGACGTTCTCTTTGTTCAATTAAAATGTTTTCCTGTTGTATTGACAACACCTCTTGGGATGCTTGCAAGGTTGTTAAGGATGTCTGTATCGCCAAAAGCATCATCTGTAGCTCTTTTTGATATTTTCCAACATCTGCCACTTTAGGCTGATGAGTTGGACTCTGAGGAGCTGATGTAGGTGCCAAAGAGGAGGAAAAGTGTATTTTTTTCCATAATGGTAGTGATGTTTACCAAAAATAACAAGAAATAGAGAAACAGAGAAGAGAAAAAACTTGCTATAAATCCAAATAGCCACAGGGTGGCAGCAAAAGGCTATTTTGTCTTTAAATGTCAACAAAAATGGCATCGCAAAGAATGCAAGTTAATATTTTGGTATGAGGATTACTTTTGGCAAGAGTCCAGTTGTTTTTGGCAAGAGTCCAAGAAGAAGAAGAAAAAGATAAAGTAAACTTTATCTTCTATCACATTATTCACACTTTATCTTCTATCACATTAATTGTTTATTCTGATTCTTCGCCCTTGGGGAGGTTAGAAAAAAAGACCTTTCTCTCCAGCCCCAAACTTTCCAAAAGAGCCTCAGTTCCTCTCCCGCAGATCAGTCACTACTTAAAACTCCGTGAGGGGAGGAAAAATTCCTCCGTCCATCAAAGAGCTTTCTTCTTTATGCCAAATTAGTAGCTGTAGCTGCTTTTTCACAGGTAGTATAGAAGAAAAAAATAATAAAAATGCTCACCCAGCAGGACCAATGAACTTTCAGCTAATTATTCTATGCTAATGTCCCAGCTGTCGATGGCTTGTAGGGAGCTGATCTCTCCCCTGTGTTGACCGACTGAGAAAAGCCCGAATTTCTCCCAATAAACATGGAGATGCTGCCCCACACCAATTAGAAGAATGCTCAGACAATCTAATCTTCACCCCGACAGGGCTTAGATGAGCCTCCCACGGCTCACTGTCGAACAAATACCAGCATGATAATGGGGAGCTCCCTCTCTTCACAGCCATACCGCCATGACGCCAAACGCCTGACTCACTCTGTTTCTATGCTCCTATGAAACAATCTATCTCTGTAGGCTTCCTGCCCACTTGAAGATGGGTCTGGAGTGTCTACACCATGTGTTGGTTGTTCAAGTCAGATTAAGGATTCTGTTGCTATGTGTCCACCCTCTGTCCAACAGACTCCCCGGTTTTGCTTACAGAAATAGTCTTGGATGGTTCAGAATGGTGGTTCTGGGGGATTTCAACTTCAACTTTATCTGAGACAGCTCAGGACTTCATGACACCCATAACAACCATGGGCCTGCCTCAGCATATTACTGGCCCAACACATGAAAAAGATCACACTCTTGATCTTTCTTTCTTTCTTTCTTTCTTTCTTTCTTTCTTTCTTTCTTTCTTAAAATATTTCTATGCCGCCCCTTGCCGAAGCCTCGGAGCGGCTCACAACACAAAATAAAATACAATAAAATACAAAAATAACAATATAAAATTAGCAATATAAAATAAATAACAATATAAAAGAAGTCGCCCTGGCCAGATAAATAAGCAAATATTGTTAACAATTAAAATGACACTTAAATAAAAAGGTCTTCACCTGGCGCCGAAAAACAAATAACGACGGCGCCAGGCAGACCTCTCTGGGGAGTGCATTCCATAGATTGGGCGCCACCACAGAGAAAGCCCTCCTCCGAGTACCTACCTTCCTAATTTCTTTCACGGAGAGTTCCCGGAGAAGGGCCTCTCCCGCAGATCTCAAGGGGTGGCCGGGCATATATGGATATAAGCGCTCCTTCAGGTAACCAGGACCCAAGCCATTTAGGGCTTTATAGGTCATCACCAACACCTTGAATTGGGCCCAGACTTCAATGGGAAGCCAGTGAAGCTGATGGAGGACTGGAGTCCTGTGAACATAATGCCCAGTCCCCATCAGCAGCCTGGCAGCTTTAGTTTGAACCAATTGAAGTATCCGGACTGTCTTCAAGGGTAGCCCCACGTAAAGCGCGTTACAGAAGTCAAGGCGGGAAGTCACCAGGGCGTGTGTCACCATTGCCAGGCAGTCGTACTCCAGGTAGGGGCGCAGCTGATTAATCAGCTGAAGCTGAAGGAAAGCGCTCCTCGCCACTGCTGTCACCTGAGTTTCCAATGAAAGCTCCGGGTCGAGGAGCACTCCCAGGCTGCGGACCTTGTCCCTAAGAGGGAGTGCAACCCCATTCAGGACCAGGTCAAATCCACCCTCTCCAAAGCCTGATCCGCCAACCAACAGGACCTCCATCTTGTCTGGATTGAGCTTCCATTTATTGGCCCTCATCCAGCCCATTACCTCGGCCAGGCACCGGTTCAATACAGCCACTGCCTCACCTGGATTAGTGGAAAATGAGAGGTAGAGCTGGGTATCATCAGCATACTGATGGTTCCACAGCCCACACCTCCTGATGACCTCTCCCAGCGGTTTCATGTAGATGTTGAACAGCAAAGGGGACAATATGGACCCCTGCGGTACTCCATGGCATAGTTGCCATGGTGCAGAGCCATAGTTCCCCAGCACCACCTTTTGGAATCAGCCATTCAGATAGGAGCAGAACCACTGCAAAGCAGTGCCTCCGACCCCCAATCCCGCTAGCCTATCCAGAAGGATACCATGGTCGATGGTATCGAATGCCACTGAGAGGTCCAGGAGAACCAACAGGGATGCACTCCCCCTGTCTTTCTCCCTGCACAGGTCATCGTACAGGGCAACCGAGGCAGATTCAGTACCGTACCCGGGTCTGAAGCCAGACTGAAATGGGTGTAGATAATCAGTTTCATCCAAGAGTGCTTGGAGTTGTCACACCACCACCCGCTCTAACACCTTGCCCAGAAATGGGATGTTGGCCACAGGTCTATAGTTAGTGGCCATCTCTGGATCCAGTGACGCTTTCTTCAGGACTGGTCGGACTACCGCCTCCTTTAAAGGGGCAGGCACCCGACCCTCCCTCAGAGAAGCGTTAACCACCTCCAAGATCCAGGTCCCAATCCCGTGCTTGGAATTATTTATCAACCAAGATGGGCAAGAGTCCAATAGGAAAGTGGTGGGACATACTCGTCCAAGCACCTTGTCCACATCATCGGGCCACAATAACTGAAATTCATCCAATAATTCTGGACCAGACGGCAGCATTGGCGTCTCCCCAGAAACCTCTGATTCATTAGTGGTGTCCAGCTCATGATGAATCTGAGCGATTTTCTCCCTGAAATGCCTGGCAAAGTCATCACAGCAGGCCTTTGAGGGTGGAACTGGATCTTCCTTAGGACCTGGGCGAACCAGGCCTTGCACCACTCAAAAAAGCTCCACCAGACGGCATTGTGAGGAGACAATGGAAGCAGAAAAAAACCTCTTTTTCACCGCCCTCACCGCCACAGCATAGGCCCGATAATGGGCTTTCAAGTGTGTTCGGTCACGCTTGGACAGGGCAGGAGGATGGTGACATCAGATGTCTGAGATTTAGTCTTTCAACTCCTTTCCTCCACTGCAAGGATGGGAGACCTATTAAAATTATCAACCCCTGGAGTCTAATGAATACAAATAGATAACAGTATTCATCTACGAAGTTTGCTTTAAATCTGGCTCCTTAAATCCATGTTTTTTCATTATACTCTCTGTATCATTAAATTACATAGTGAACATCCCTAATTTGCATATTTCAAAGAAAATTAAGATCTTGTTAAATGGTATTTTGGAAATGAATATTTATTAGGCATTGTGGAGTAATGTTGATGATGAACCTTAAATGTGATGCTTATTTGTTTACATGCGTAGCATTATATTTATGCAAATCAGTGTAGCGTGCAAAGTGAAAAAATCAGCATTTAGTTATCCAAGTTTCTGGTAGAATTATTCAAAGGCTGATTGAAACTTTGCACCTATAGGGGGGAGATTTCCCAGTCTGACAAAATAAACATATGCAGAGCTCAATGCAGTAATTATCCTTAATTTCACAATTCCTACAGACTTTCCAGAGGTACACGGCATGTCACTGGTATTAAAAAAACTGACAACTATATGAATTATTCCGAAGATACCTTTTAAGAAAGGCAGAGAATATGTTCCCTACAAGACTGCCAACTAATGAGATTGAAAATGCAGATTTCAGGCAGGTCATCACCTGATGCTACATTCAGTGTCTGATAAAGATCACTGTGTTAACTGGTCCTCTGGGAATTTGGCTAAAATGCTTAACACACATAGTAGGAGGTAAGCCCCATGGGATGCACTGGAACATAGTTTAGGTTAAACATGTATAGGATTACGTTATTATTCATGCATTTCCAGGGTACTAAATTGTGGACATTTTCCTTCCTTTTCTTCTAAATGTTAAAAAGCATGGAAAAGTATCTCTTGAAGTAATATTGCAAAAGGAGAGATTTTTGTCTCTTGGTTTGTCTGTTGTTTTTTCAGGCCAGGCTGCCAGTCGAAGTTGCTGATTTCTTTTGCTCAGTTCTGTCATACCAAGTTTTTAGAAAGTAGCCACTTCTCCCATCAGGTGCAGGATAAGAGCTGACACAGATATATCTTGGGCCAAATCTACCTCTCCAGAGGCCCCAAAGTGACCATGGTCACTTCCTCTGGCCCATTGTGCAAGCAGGTCCTTTTTGGTGGTTTCCTGGTTTTTGTGCAACCTTTTGCTCATTCTGAAAAGTTGAAGAGTCTTACCTATGGCTCAATTACTGCTCATAAGAGCTTTAAACTAAAATATGTTTGTATTTTGACCATGCTTATATATTTGACCCTTTTGCCTTTACCTTGGTTAACCACCTGAGAGCAGTCCCCAAGAGGTTCTGCAAAACAGAATGAAACAGGCAGGGCCACCAGCCTGAGGGACTGATAAGGCTGCGCTCAGCCGTTGGCGTCGTCCCTGGTCTGCATCCCTTAGCTGTGGCCCGGGCTGTCTGGGGACTCCCTTCCCTGGGATGCAGAGGTGTGGTTTTTTTTTTTTTTTTTGGCTTTGTTTTCCCTTCTTTGTTTGTTTGTTTGTTTGTTTTTGGTGCTGTGCTGTGCTCTGCTTTGCTTTTCCTCCAATTTAATTTTAAGTTTATTTTATAAATTTGAGTTTATTTTATCCTTGTGTGTGTGTGCGAGCGGGTTTTTGTCTGGGAGAACTGGATGAGTGAGAGGAACTGCAGGAAAGACTAGGCAGGGGACCAAGGTAAGGTCTCGGAAGGGATACTGATGGCAGACCAGGAGATGGCTTGGCGGGAGTCACAGGTGTTGCTGCCTGCTGCGACAGCTGCAACATGTTTGCCCTTCTCCCTGAGGAGAGGCAGGGTTACACTTGCCCTCGGTGCAAGACGGTGACCCTGCTAGAAGAGGAGGTAAGGTGCCTGAGGGTTGAGAGAGCTCTCTAGGCCCCCCTGGAGCAGCCCCCCTCTGGACAGAGGGTTGAGGGAGAGGCCATGGGAGGAGCAGCCGAGAAGACATGGAGGAATGTCACTCACAGGAGGAGGAGGCCAGCACGGCCTCCTCCTTCTCCTGGCACCAATCTGGAGCTGGGAAACAGGTTCTCTCCACTTGGGGAGGCTGGGGCTGATGAGGCCTCGGGGGACCAGCAGGACCCCCAGCCTGGAACAATAAGCAACAAGGGGGCCACTGCAGGAGAGGCAGGAGCCAGGGCATGGCTGCCCACCAGCACCAGGAAGAAACGGTGGCGGGTGATTGTTGTTGGGGACTCCCTGCTGAGGGGCACTGAGGCGGCGGGAAGGGATAGGATGCAGTGAGAGAGAATGCAGCACAGATGGGGATTCAGTAGAGGCAGTCTGAGTGAAACTTAGGGGTTTTGACAGGGAACGAGACCTGACAGTGGGGGTATGTTATCGCCTTCCAGGTCAACTTGAGACCCTGGATGATGTCCTGACAGGCCAGATTCTAAGGATATCTTTGGGGAGGGACACAGTAATTATAGGAGATTTCAATCTCCTAGATATTAGTTGGGAGACTCACTCGGCGGTGACAGCCAAGTCACGTCGCTTCCTAGAAGCTATAGAGGGAGGGTTTTTCACACAGAGGGTCCAAGAGGTGATGGGGGGGGGGAACATCCTTGACTTGGTCTTGACCAATAGAGAGTAGCTGATATATGAAGTACAGAATAGGAGAGGTCTGTGTGCGAGTGATCACTCCATCCTTTGCTTTGAGATCAGGGGACTGGGGACGTGCATCAGGTCAAGCACTAGAAGCTGGGACTTCAAGAGGGCCAACTTTGGCCAACTGAAGGCCAGTCTGGGGAAAGTCTCCTGGGATAGGTTACTGGAAGGTAAGCGAGTTGAGGAGGGGTGGATGACACTCAAAAGGGAGGTTTTGGAGGCACAAGACTTGATGATACCTCTAGTTAGTAAGGTGGGGAGGCGGAGGAGAGTGCCACCATGGATGCGAAAGGAGGTGGTTAGAGGGATTAGATGAAAGAGGATCCTCCGTAGGAAATGGGTACTGGGGGAAATAGACAAAAGGGTGTACCAGGAGGAGGAGGCCCTTTGCAGAAGGATTCTTTGCAAGGCTAAGGCTGATTACGAGCTGAGAGTTGCCAAGAATATCAAGAGCAACTAAAAGGGTTTCTTTCAGCATGTAAATAGGAAAAGGAAGGGGAGACAAGTGGTGGGACCACTAAACAAGGAGGAATGAGATCCAGTGACTGATATGAGGGAATAGGCACAAATGCTAAATGACTATTTTGCCTCTGTGTTCTCTCCAAAGCAGGATGGGGGATATCCGCATAGAAATTAGATGAGGCTGGGGACTTAAGGGCACAGATTAGAGTCACCCCCCTTGAAGTCGAGGGGCTCCTCAGGGCATTGGACATTACAAAGTTGCCAGGCCCTGGCAGGTTACACCCAAGAGTACTTAGAGAGTTGGCAGGGGTTCTCTCATGCCCACTGGCCTCCATTTTTTAGGCCTCGTGGAGAACAGGTGAAGTTCCAGAGGACTGGAGAGTGGCATCAGTGGTCCCAATTTTCAAAAAGGGTAGTAGAAGGGGCATGGGGAATTACAGACCTGTTAGCCTTAGGTCCACTGTAGGGAAAACAATGGAAAGGCTCATAATAGAGAGAGATCTAGTGATGCTAGATAGGGAAGGGAGGCTGACAGCCACACAACACGGCTTCCGCAAAAACAGGTCCTGCCAGACAAGCCTTGTGGAATCCTATGACAAGGTTTCGAGATGGCTAGATAGAGGGGATGCAGTGGATGTGGTATACCTGGATTTCAGCAAGGCCTTTGACAAAGTACCCCATGATATCCTGGTGGAGAAACTGAGGAGTTTTGGGGTACACCAAAGCACTGTCTAGTGGATTAGGGCATGGTGCTGTGCTGTGCCTTGCTTTGTTTTTCCTTCAATTTAAATTTAAAGTTTATTTTATAAATTGAAGTTTATTTTATCCTTGTGTGTGTGTGTGCGCGAGTGGGTTTGCTGCCTGCTGGGTGCACGCATCCGGCCTGTGATAGACAGAGTGGAGCATCTTGTTCATTCTGGGGGTCACCAGCCGCTCTTAGTGATCCATGTGGGCACAAATGACGTGGCCAGGCAGGGTGTGGTCAGGATCACCAGGGACTTCGAGGCCTTGGGGAAGAAACTCAGGGAACTAAAGGCCCAAGTGGCCTTTTCGTCAATCTTACTGGTCCAGGGATTTGGGCCAGGAAGGGACAGGAGGGCCTCCGAAGTGAACAACTGGCTTAGGGTGTGGTGCCAGAAGGAATGCTTCAGGTTCCTCAACCACGGCACTCAGTTTCTTGCCAATGGACTTCTGGCAAAGGATGGGTTACACCTCACAAGGATGCGGAAAAGGTCCTTTGGAGATGCTCTAGTGAGCTTCCTCCGGAAGACTTTAAACTGAGCCAGGCCCCCAAAATGTAGAGGTCTGTTCTCCCCTGCAGAGGAAGGCAGGACACGCTCCAAAGGAGCAAAGCTCAGGGAGCCAAGGTTCCATTTAGATGCCAGGAAGCACTTCCTGACAGTTAGAACCCCAAGGGTGTGGAATGGGCTTCCACGAGAGGTTGTTGAGGCCCCATTGGTGTGGGTGTTCAAAGATAATCTGGACATGCACATGGTGGGTTAGTCGTGAGTGGAGCCGGCTGGTGTCGGAGGTCAGACTAGATGGCCCGAGAGACCCCTTCTGACTTGCTCTGTTTCTATGTTTCTATGAAACCTTTGGGCAGAAATTTGTTCAACAGCCATATGTTAAACTACATCAACAGTAGTTTCATGGGTCTCTGGCAGAATACTCCAGCTTATGCCAGTGCACCAGAATTTAGAGCCTAGATCCAATCATATGCCCTCTAACAATCATGTTTGGGCCATAATGCAATTCACTGCTGACTAATTTTCCATAACAATTCTGTGAAATTAAACAAATTGAAGTCGACCTTCATGAACAAGCGAGATCACTTTTCCTTCTAGATAGGAAAAATAACCCATCAAAAGGCTTTTCTTTTGTAGAAATGATTCTTGCCAGCTGCAATTAGTGTCAACATTTAATGGTACTCTGCTACCTAAAATATATCTGTAGGCCAACAAAATATTCTGGCTATTGTGTCTTTTAAATAGAAGCTGATGGTGCATTATGAAGTCTGTGTTGAAAGGGAAGAGGTTTTTCTCTCTTTCTTTCTCCAATGTAAATGTCCCTGAATTTGTTCTTCCCATTGAATCATGTCAATTGTTTACTCTTCCTGAGCTTGTATCTGTGTTTCTTGTTTGGATTCACATTTTCTGAACAGAATACAGCACATACATGAAATTAGTTCAGGTCTATAAATCAGGCCTGAATGCATATTAGGTGAAATCTCTGCATTCATGAACAGTATGCATAGAAGATACAATAGCAACTTTCCAAGCAATCCATATTAAATATATTGAAATGCCTAATCCCCAGCTTATCCACTTCAGATTCCATGGCTATATTTATTCAGTATCACATTGTTCATATGCATAAACTCCTTGCAAACTATTGTTTATACACATCAGATATTTTTAATTTGAAACCCTTTCGGTTCTAGCCATTTTCACAATTCATAATGGTGCAAGCCAGTAGCTATTAATTCACTGATGGTCATTATTGTTGGGTGACTAGATGATGTTATCTGTCTAGTAGAATATGGAACTGTTGAATACAGGGGTTGAGCTCAAGATTATTTAGGAATAAAAGTTAACTTCTACAGCATTTAACTTTATGTACTTAGAGATGTAGGAAAATTTTGTTTTGGGTTGTTGCTTATCCGAATTTAGATAGGTAATACCTTAATTGAGCATGGATTTGGGTGGTATTGAAATCAAAGTTCATGCATTTAACTGGTACCTACAGTTTGAAAAAAAATATGCAGAAAGATATGCACAGATTTACTTAAATAATCAATTAATAAAAGGTAAAGGTAAAGTTTTCCCCTTGGAAGTCAGTCATGCCTGAGTCTAGGGGGCAGTGCTCATCTCCGTTTCCTAGCCGAGGCAGCCAGCGTTTGTCCGCAGACAGTCTCTGTGGTCATGTGGCCGGCATGACTAAACACCGAAGTGCATGGAACGCTGTTACCTGCCCACCAAAGTGGTACCTTTTTATCTACTTGCATTTGCATGCTTTTGAACTGCAAGGTTGGCAGGAGCTGGGACAGAGCAACGGGAACTCACCCCGTTGTGCAGATTCGAACCGGTGACCTTTCAATCAACCAGCCCAGCAGCACAGCGGTTTAAACCACTGTGCCACAGGTTAAAACAGGCACTGAAATTCAAAGACCATTAGCAAGATTGAATTTGTTGATTTCCATGTGTGTGCTCAAATCAGATCAGTTAAAGAATGACAACCTCCTACCCAATCACACCATCCAGTGTTAGTTTGGAACTGAAGTGGGATGTCAGAATGAATTTGTCATGGTGGTATTGTCTATAAAAATGGCAATGATAAAGATAATGACGATGATGACAACAACAATGACGATTTGGCAGAAGAATGCCAACATAAGACGCATGTGTTTATGTGTCCATGTGTGTGCATGCTATTATGTTTTATTTATATTTACTATAAATCCACCCTCAGCAGGTGAAATGATGACAAGGTGATGATAAACAGACAGACAAAGAGCTTTCACACCAAACAATTATGGTGGTTGAATTTGAGTTCTACTATCCAATTATTGTATTGTTTTTAAAGTCCCACTCACACTAGCTCATCAGACTGGAAGATGAAGGAGCAATTGCAGTGAAATTATATTTTGTGGGAATAAGGATTTGAAGCACCTTTTCATGGCTTGTAGGAACATGTCATGGAAAGCACAATCTCCTCTTGAGAAGCCCTATTTACCTTAGTTACTAGGGACAGTCCTGCTGTTCCACTGTTTTCCCTATTCATTCATTGTCCTCTCTCTTGCTCTTTCTGTTATACCAGTTGTTGCCTTATATATATTTTAGTATAAATTTCTGGACTTTTCTTCAAAATTCAGTTCTCTTCCCAGGGCCTATGGAAATTAAATGTTGGAGTGAAACTTACATCTTGCTGAGATAATGCAACAGCTCTATTGTCAATGCGCATGCACATGAGAAATTACACTAAAGCTGCTGAAATCTGAATGATGGTTGGTGGCTGTTTAAGTCTGATTTTACTCATATGAATAGCGCCTCATAGACAAGGTCTAATTAATACACCTGAACTAACTCTGTATATAGGCTGGATTCTGTGAATCCATACCAAAATAAAACAAAGAATCAAAAAAACCCAGATGCAAGAATAGGAAGAGGGAACAACTAGCATGACTCAATGGAAAGAACAAATTACAGGTTCCCTATAACTGGCCATATCATTCTAGACCAGCTGAAGTTTCTGAACATTTTCAAAAGCAGTCCTATGTAGAGCACATTAAAGTGGTCCAAATGGGAAGTAACCAAATGGACAGCCATCTAAGAAGGATGGTTTAATTAGGAGTTCTGCACAGAACAGGGGGTTGAACCTGATGGCCCTCTGGGCCCTTCTAACTCTATGATTCTATGGTTTAAAACATGCACAACAGTAGCCAGATAAGAAATCTCTAGAAATGGGTGTAGCTGAACTAACACACTTCTGCCCATGAGGGAGACCTGATTGTCCAGGTACAGGGCAATTCTTGTGTGGAGACCTTCACTGATGTGGAATGCTCCTCTCTTTTGATTGTTACCTTCCACAAATTGAAGGCAACAAACATGATCAGGGAGAGGAATAGAGCTGGAGCGATCCTTCTCATCACATGTGTATTTTAACTTGTTTCTGAATTCCTGAATAGTAGTTAAGTGTCTTCCTGAAATCCACAAATGGAGTCAAAACCAGCTAATTTGGTTTTCTTAGAGACTACAGGCATATGTTTTCCCTTCCATGATGATAAAGTCCTATTTACTTAGTTTAAAAGTTGAAAAAGTTACTTAGGACTTTCTTTTCTAAAAGAAGCACGAGATGTTTAACAATTCCCTTTCATATTAAGATAATCATGTTTTCTCTGATCTTTTCACTTATCTTCAGCAGGAGTGATACATTATGAATATTTGTTAGCTTGTGCTAGTCTGATCAGTTCATTTTATGAATAAAATATTTAAAAAAACATGCATTGAAATAACTTTAAGGCTGAAAGACATACTGACAACAGTCAGTAAATTCAAAGTTTTTCATACCCAAACTGGCTGTTTTCCAATGGGTTCATTATCTTTCAGAGAGAGAGATAGATTAAGGATTTCTATTCCCAAAGAACCAAAGCTAGCAATTTATATTTTATTCACAGTATTCAATATAATTCCAGTATTCTTTTCTTGTCAGCTAAAAGGAGGAGAGGACCAACTTTAACTTTGCTTTTCTTCAGTGATTTACTCAGGGATATTTCATGCTACTTTTCTTATCCTACATTGTGAGATGTGTAGATCTTACGTTCCTCAAACACTTTTTGGAAAGTGATTTCATCCAGCACTGGCATGCTAATATGCCTGTTGAACAGGAAAGGGTATAGACAAACAGAAATAGCCAGACAGAAGGGGCCTCCTGGGCCATCTAATCTGACACCCAGCTCCAGCTAGCTCCACTCATGTAATACTCAACATGTTGTTGCCCAATCCTTCCTTGAACACCCTCACTGAAGGGGCCTTTACCACCTCCCACAGAAGCACTTTCCCTATCCCAGGAATCCTAGCCATAAGGAAGTAGTTTCTGAGATCCAATCTGAAACTCAGTTCCTTAGGCTTTGTCCCATCGTACCACTTCCTTTCCTCCACTGCAGGGAAGAACAAGCCACAACCTTCTGTCATGTGGCAACACTTCACATATTATTATTATTATTATTATTATTATTATTATTATTATTATTATTATTATTATAACATTTCTATGCCGCCCCTTGCCGAAACCTCGGGGCGGCTTACAACATGATAAAATACATTGAAATACAATAGTACATAATAAATTACCATTAAATATAACAATACAAAAAATACATTGATTTACAAATACAAAATTAAAATTATCAGTATAAAATAAAAATATAGGAGGAGAAAGAGAAGGAAGAAGAAGTTGCCCAGGCCAGATCATATGTTTTAACAATTGAAATGATGTTTAAATAAAAAGGTCTTTACCTGGCGCCGAAAAACCAGTAACGACGGTGCCAGGCGGACCTCTTTGGGGAGTGAATTCCATAGGTTGGGCGCCACCGCAGAGAAAGCCCTCCTCCGGGTACTTACTCTCCTAATTTCTTTCATGGAGGGTTCCCGGAGAAGGGACTCTCCCGCAGATCTCAAAGGGCGGTCGGGCATATACGGACGTAAGCGCTCGTTCAGGTAGCCAGGACCCAAGCCGTTTAGGGCTTTGTAGGTCATAATCAACACCTTGAATTGGGCCCGGGCTTCAATGGGAAGCCAGTGAAGCTGATGGAGGACTGGAGTCATGTGAGCATAACGCCCCGTCCCTGTCAGCAACCTGGCAGCTCTATTTTGCACCAATTGAAGTGTTTGGACTGTCTTCAGGGGAAGCCCCACGTAAAGCGCATTACAGAAGTCTAGGCGGGAAGTCACCAGCGCGTGTGTCACCGTCGCCAGGCAGTCGTATTCCAGGTAGGGGCGCAGCTGATTAATCAGCCGAAGCTGAAGGAAGGCGTTCCTCGCTACCGCTGTCACCTGAGCTTCCAAAGAAAGCTCCGGGTCGAGGAGTACACCTAAGCTGCGGACCTTATCCCTAAGAGGGAGTGTTGCACCATTCAGGACCAGGTCAAATCCACCCTCTCCGAAACCCGATCCGCCAACCAACAGGACCTCCGTCTTGTCTGGGTTGAGTTTCAGTTTATTGGCCCTCATCCATTCCCTTACCTCGGCCAAGCACCGGTTCAGCACAGCCACTGCCTCATCTGGATTAGTGGAGAATGAGAGGTAAAGCTGGGTATCATCAGCGTATTGATGATTCCACAGCCCACACCTCCTGATGACCTCTCCCAGCGGTTTCATATAGATGTTAAATAGCAGAGGGGATAGAATGGAGCCCTGTGGTACCCCATGGCATAGCTGCCGTGACGTAGAGACATGGTCCCCCAGCACTACCTTCTGGAATCGACCGTCGAGATAGGAGCGGAACCACTGCAAAGCAGTGCCTCCAACCCCCAATCCCGCAAGTCTATCCAGAAGGATACCATGGTCGATGGTATCGAAAGCCGCCGAGAGGTCCAGAAGAACCAACAGGGATGTACTCCCCCTGTCCTTCTCCCTGTACAGGTCGTCGTACAGGGCGACCAAGGCAGATTCAGTACTGTACCCGGGTCTGAAGCCGGACTGAAAAGGATCCAGATAATCAGTTTCCTCCAAGAGTGCTTGGAGTTGTCCCGCCACCACTCGCTCCAGCACCTTGCCCAGAAATGGGATGTTGGCCACAGGTCTATAGTTAGTGGCCATCTCTGGATCCAGTGACGCTTTCTTCAGGACCGGTCGTATTACCGCCTCCTTTAAAGGGGCAGGCACTCGACCCTCCCTCAGAGAAGCGTTAACCACTTCCAAAATCCAGGTCCCAATCCCGTGCTTGGAGTTATTTATTAACCAAGACGGGCAAGGATCCAATAGGCACGTGGTGGGACGTACTCTTCCAAGCACCTTGTCCACATCATTGGGCCGCAATAATTGAAATTCCTCCAGTAATTTTGGACCAGACGGTGGCATTGGCGACTCCTCAGAGACCTCTGATTCATTAGTGGAGTCCAGCTCGTGACGAATCTGAGCGATTTTCTCCCTGAAATGCCTGGCAAAGTCGTCACAGCGGGCCTTTGAGGGTGGCATCGGATCTTCCTTAGGACCCAGGCGAACCAGGCCTTGTACCACTCGAAAAAGCTCCGCTGGACGGCATTGTGAGGAGGCAATGGAAGCAGAAAAAACTTCTTTTTCGCCGCCTTCACCGCCACAGCATAGGCCCGATAGTGGGCTCTCAAGTGTGTTCGGTCAGATTCATCCCGTGATTTCCTCCACCTACGCTCTAGCCGTCTCCCAGCTCGCTTCATCGCCCGTAATTCAGGTGTATACCAAGGGGAAGAGCGGACTCTGCCCGGTGGGAGAGGACGCTTAGGAGCGATTGTGTCCACAGCCCTGGTCATCTCTCCGTTCCACAGTTCGACCGGAGCCTCGACAGGAGCACCAGTCTTGTCAGCCGGAAACTCCCCCAGGGCCCCCAGGAATCCATCCGGATCCATCCGGCTCTGGGGGCGGGCCCATACAATCGGGTCCGCACTCTTATAGAGGGAGAGGCCGCTCTCGAGCACAAACCTCACCAGGAGGTGATCTGACCATGACAGGGGAGTCAAACATAAGTTCTTCACCCTCAGGTCATCCTCTACCTGCCCCGTCGTGAATACCAGGTCCAGAGTGTGTCCTCGTTCATGGGTAGGGCCAGTGACGTGTTGAGACAGGCCCATGGCCGTCATAGAGGCCATGAAGTCCTGAGCCGCCCCGGTCAGTCCAGACTCGGCATGGAGATTGAAGTCCCCCAGGACCAACATCCTGGGGGTCCTCAACACCAGATCCGAGACGGTCTCTGTCAGCTCAGATAGGGAGACTGCTGGGCAGAAAGGTGCACGGTACACCAATAGAATCCCCAATCTGTCTCGTTCACCCAACACCAAGTAGAGGCACTCCAGCCCTGGTCTCAAAGGGACCGGAAGACCCGTGAGAGAGATGGAGGCTCTGTAAACCAACGCGACTCCCCCTCCCCTCCCTTCTGGGCGTGAACAGTGTTGAACCAGATACCCGGGCGGGCACAACTGGGAGAGGGCAACATCCCCTCCCTCTCCCGCCCAGGTCTCCGTTATGCAAGCCAGGTCAGCCCCCTCATCCACAATCAAGTCATGGATGAGGGAAGATTTATTATTGATCGACCTGGCATTGAGCAGCAGCACCGTCAGACCCAAGGGGTGGTTGACAAGGCTACCTGGCGCCCTCTGGTTGGGGGCAGGATCAGAAGGAGGGACAGGTGTCAGCCATCTGTCCATCCTTCTTCTACGTGGACACGTTAAGCCCCTATTGTTGTAACGACCATTGCCCGTGACCACGCCAATAGCAGCCCCCGTGGGTTCCCCAGGATATATAGACGTCGACATGGCCAGGAATGACTCAAAGCACTAATTAAAGCAGGGTAAGATTATAAAGTAGGTCGGAGGAGGAGAAAAAGAACGATAAAAAGAAAAAAAAAAGAAAAAGGGGATCCTTCCTCTTCCCTGAGAATCAGCAGTAGGCAAGCCTATTTCAACAAGAGTCCATGGCCAGCCCAGCCCCCCTCTCGTCCCCCCGAACGGCACCCCAAACGGCGGTGACCCCTTTGGTCGCCGCCCTTCGGCCGCCGGCCCGAGGCCGCCGGCCCCGGCCGTTGCCGCGGCTTTGACATACCTATATGTCGCTATAAGATCCCTTCTGAGTCTTCTCTTCCGGCTGAAAAGACCCAGCTCTCTCAATCTCATCTCATATGTGATCTCCTGTAATCCAGCTATCATCCTTTTGATCCTGCACAGAACTGATTCTAACCTAGCTATGTATCTCTTATAATATGGAGCTCAGTTAATGTTGTCCCTGGCTGGGGACTTGGGCAATTGAAACGAAGGTTGGGCATTCTTATATCAACATCCTTGAAATTGCAACCCAGTGTGAAGCCCCCATTAAATCAGTTAGCAGTGGCAGTAATTCTAACCAGGGGTAAGAGGAATTTATTGATAATAAATGTGTATTTACCCCCATCCTGCAGAAAAGCAGAAACTGGATGTCCTTAGAAAATTATGTAAGAGCTTCCATATGTGGAAGGAGACCATTTTCCCCTACCGTTATGCATGCAACTGGATTCTGGAAAATTCCAGCTGGAATACAGTTACTTCACAACACTTACAGCTCTAGAAAGATGCAGCTGTCAATTAAATGGTCACCTAATCTGGTATAAAGCTTAGAAGATATCCTAACCAAGAAAATTTGCTAGATTTCCAATATTTGCTAGGAAATCCCCAAACTGTTCTAGATCCTCTAACCTCTTTATTAATGATTTAGATGAGGAAGTACAAGGAAAGATAATCAGATTTACAGATGATACAAAATTGGATGAAATAGAACACCCTAGAAGACAGAATGAAGATCTAGGGAGATCTTGATAAAGTTGAACACTGGGCTGAAAGCAACTAAATAAGATTCAGTAAGGACAAGTGCCAAGTCCTCCACCAAGGAAAAAGAAACCAAATGCATAGGTACAAGATGAGGAATACGTGGCTCAACAGAACTGAAAAAGAAAAAAGATCTCAGAGTAATTGTGGACAATAGGCTAAACAGGAGCCAACAATGTGATGCAGCCACCAAAAGGGCAAATGCTATTTTGGGATGCATTAACAGAAGTATTACTTCTAAACCAAGAGAAGTAGTAGTTCCCCTATACTCATTGCTAGCAGACCTCATCTGGAATACTGTGCCCAGTTTTGGACACCAAGATTTCAAAAAGATGCAGGGAAATTAGTATGTGTACAGAGAAGGGCAACAATAATGATCCAGAACTTGGTAACACTACCCTGTGAGAAGAGACTAAGAGAACTGAGCATGTTCAGCCTTGAGAAGAGAAGACGGAGGGAGGAGGCACATGATATCCCTCTGTAAGTGTCTCAAATGCTGTCACAAAGAGGAAGGTCAAGATATCTTCTCAGTGATATCAGAGTGTAGGACACAGAATAATCAGTTCAAGCTGCAACAACCCAAATTCAGGATAGATATTGGGAAAGCTTCTTCACTGACAGAGCAATACAGCAGTGGAACCAGCTGCCTAGAGAGGTGATGGGCTCTCCCACACTAAGACATTCAGAAACAAACTGGACAGTCTTCTGAGTGTGATGGTGTAAACTGGTGTCCTGCAACAACAGGGGGTTGAACCCAATGGCCTTCATGGTGTCTTCCAATTCTATTATTCTATGATCCTAATAAATGACTGCCTTTGCTTATCAGGAGCTGAATGGGGAATGATAATGCTGTTTATAGAACAATTCTATACCAAAGTTTAAAAAAAATAAATGGCTTTGCCAAATTTAGTTCCTCTGTGTATGAAAAGTGAAATAATTATAAGAAACTGGGAGAAAGTAATAAAACTGAACAACCTTCTAAAAATAATTGCTCTCTTTTTTTTTAACTCCCAGGAAGAAAGCCATTAATTCTTTATAAGACAGTGAGAAAAGTATTTACCATCACAGACATTCTTGCAACAAAATTTAAGGAGACTAACATGCTCAGTTGCCATGGAGTGAGTATTATAGTTGACATATCACACAGTTTCCTTAAAAGTAACCATATATGTTATGAGCTGTTCTTCAAACAGATAAATATGCAACACTAGTAAATTCAATTTAGATGAAGTTGAGCCTTATCCACCAATTCTTCTCAGCTATAAAGCTCTCTTTGATGAGCCAGCTGGGCCCAGTATGGATTCTTGGTTTTGCAAATTCATTATGCAACTGTTGGCTCCAAGATTCATTTTAATCAGGAACAGTCCCTCTGTCTCACCCATGTGTGTGCTCATTTAATGCTTTTATTGCATATTTTGACATGCAAAAATGGAACATAACATGTTGAAAGAAGAATCTTGATTTTATGAATTTTTTCAAAATAGTACATTAACCACATCTGGTCCCAATCTAAACTGATGCATATGTCCTCCACAGAGTCTTAGAAAAACAGTTCTTTAAAGAAATGGAGTCTAAGGATTTTAAATGGCATTGTCAGCAAATCTGCTAAGCTGCAGTTTCTCAAGTTCTTTAAGGCCACAAATGAGAGTTGTTAAACCTACTTAAAAACAACACAAGTTTATATTGTAGATATGTTCCAGGACTCCACAGGGTCCATGCCTAGCTTTTGTACAAAACAGGAAAACCTCATATATTGCATCATGTATAAATAGATACATGGCCAGAAACTGCTATTATTGCTGTGATGAAAGCTGTCCCAAATTTTCCCCAAGTTTTCCCCACTCCCCACAAAACAGTTTCTGTATTTTTTTCCTGCCTCATATACAAGCCACTGTAAAAATTTGTTTTGAATTATCTTCTTGTGAATTCACCAATGGTGGTCTGTGTTTTTTTCTACTGCTCATACTTTTATCATTCTGTAACATCTCCAGCTGCCCAAGTTTCCTCATCCAAAAAATGACCATGGGAGAAATTGCTTCATGACAACTTTCCCTGGACTTTAATTGAAGTATGGAAAGATGGGAAAATCACAGGTGTGTTGATAGATTGTGCTATAAAGGGCAATCAGACATCTCAATTCTATCTCTTTGCTCAAGTAAGTGCAAGAATTCTGCACTACATCCACAAAATTTTTGCCACATATTTCCTTATTTTGAATTAGTTTATTGAAAACAACATATTTTCAATTAAACTGAATAAACACTCAGGTGAAAACACTTAAAAGAGACTTCAGATTATAAGAGAAGTGCTGGATCGGACCAAGATCCTTCTACTTCAGTGTGCTGTTTATATCAACCTACTGCTCCCAGGAAAACCCAGAAGTAGAACATCAGTGCAATAGCACCTTCCCACCAATGTTTCCTGGCAAGCATATAGTATTCATGGTTGTACATTTATCTTCCTTGAATTTACCCAATCCTCTCTTAAAGCCATCCTGATTAGTAGTTATTAGAGTTTCAGTGATCTTCTTTTGTTAGTTGAACTCCTGCTGAAAGGAGGTCCACAAATGCTCACAGAACTCCAGTTCCCCAACTGACAACCTTCTTCCACAGCACATGGAGCACAAGCAAAAGCTCAAGGTTACATGCATAGAAGAGGAACACCACTTGTGCAGGATTCAAGTAGGTACAATTCCTAGTGGGTGTCCACACAAGTACTTGGCATGCTTGGTACCAAACTAGCCTCATAACTCTATGAAAGTGGGCTGGAGTCAGTACAGCTGGACCAAGGGAATCCTACCCCCAGAGAAGAATCCTACCCCAGAGTAGGTTCCTCATACATCGCTAGTGGTCATTGAGGAAGTGAATTCCATAGCTCAACTGAGCTCTGTAAGAAGAAATGCTTCATTTCATGTGCCTGAATCTTGCACCAATCAGCTTCATGGTAGGATCCTGAGAATTCTGAGAGACAAATGTCTCCTTATTCACTCACTGCACACCATGCATAACTTTGTACACCTCTATTGTGTTTCTTCTTACTCCCCTCTTTCTAAATTAAATATTCTCAGATATACTCTTTGCTCACAGGAGAGTTGTTCCAGTCCCTTTATCATTTTGGTTGTTCATTTGTGCACTTTTTCTAATTCTACAATATGTGTAGTGACTAGAACGTACACAGTATTCCAAGCATAGTCACACTATTGCTTTGCATAACTGCATTTGCAATTCCATTTTTGTTTCCTTTTCAAGTTGGGATTTGCCTTTTTCACACCAGTTGCACACTATTATAATTTTCTCTGAGCTGCCTACTACAACACCATGATCTCATCACTAGTTCAGATCCCATCAGCATATGTATGAAAAATCATAAATATGATTTCCCTCCACAATATGTATCATTTTACATAGGTTTACATTGACCCACATTTGCTATTCTGATGCCCATTCGTCCAGTTTGGAGAAGATATGGATGGAGCCCTTCATAGCACCATTTTAATTTAACTACCCTACATGATTGAATATAGCACTGTAAATAACTGACCACATCTTTTACTGAGTCATTCATGAATGAGTTGAAAAGCACTGGTCCTGATACAGATCTCTATGAGACCTCCTGTTTATATCCCCCCACCCTACATTGGGAGAATTTACTATTTATTACTACAATCTGCTTTCTATTTTTTAATCAGTTAATGATCCAAAAGAAAAACTTCCTCTCATTCTATGACTGCCACGTTTGCTAGCAGTCTTTGGCAGGGCTTTTTTTTGTCATAGAATGCACCGGAATGGCATTCCAGCACCTTTTTTCCAATGGATTTTACGAAGTGATTTTGAACGGCGTAGCAGATCAGCAGCAAACATCATTAACAGAGTGCGTGCAGGCTGCTATCGTGTCTGCTATCTGCTATCTGATAGTGAGATATAGCTGCTCGGCATGCTGCTCGGCATGCTGCTCTGCTGCCAGCTGCCGGCTTGGGATTGGTGTGTGTGCTTACTGCCAGTGGGTGGGTACGTGAATTCTGCCACCTTTTTTTTTTTTTTTTTACAAAAAAAGCACTGGTCTTTGGTAATGGACTAGGCCTTTTGGAAGTTCATGTAAATAATATCTCCCAGGTAACCCTATCTACATCTCCCCGCTCTCCGAAAGAAAAAGTTAAAAAATGTCAGACAAGATATGATTCACCTTTGCCAAAGTTATATTGGTTCTTGTTCTTTTATATGCCTACAGGTTTTATCTTTACTAAAGTTTTCAGTCAATTTACCAGGACAACTGCCTTGTAATTTCTTTTTAAAAATGGTATTACAATGGCTATCCACGAGTCGTTTGCTATATAGACTGACCTTAGGAATAGTGGTCATATTTTGATTAAAATATCTGTAATTTCACATTTTAATTCTTCAAGAACTTTATCACAGACACTGTCCTCAGTGGTTTATTAATACTTTGTGAATAAATTTGAGAACTTCATCTTTTGTTACCTGTTCTTGCCTCAGTTCCTCATTTTCTGTTCTTGAAATCATCAGCTCAAGCACATGTAATCATTTTATATCCTCTGTAGTGAAGATGGAAGAAAATAATTTCACCTCTCTGCAATCTCCTTATCCTCCTTTAGAACTCCTTTAATTCTGTAGTTCAAGTCCCTCCTTAGCTGATTTCCTGCTTCTGATATATTTAAATAATACTTTGCTGTTGGCCATGATGTTGCTAGAGATATGCTTTTCAAAATGCTGTTTTACCTCTTATTTATTTATTAGATTTTTGGCCTGCCCCATTAGCCACACAGCTTCCTGAGCAGGTTACAGACAGTAAAATCATATAAAAGACCATGTAAAACATTAAAAACACAATATTAAACAATCACAAAACAATAAAACACACCATTCATATCTTAACAGAGCCTACAATTACATAAAAGGCATAAACACACACTGTATTAAAATATACCACCATTAAACCAATTGAACAATTAAAATATCAGAAAAATAAAAAGGTCTTTGCCTGGTGCCAAAAAGATTGCAAAGATGGTGCTAGGAGAACCCCCTGGGGAGCTCATTCCAAAGTCAGGTTGCCTTTCCCAAAAAGGCCCTTGTTCTTGTAGTTATGCTCCTCATTTCCTGAGGAGGAGGATCTTTCAGAAGGGACTCAGATGATGATCTAAGCAGCCCTGTTGGGCCATATGAGAAGAGGTACACTTTTAGATACCCTGGCCTCAAACCATTTAAGGTTTTAAACACTAGTGTTAATATCTTGAATTGAGCCTAGATCTCAATTGGTAACCTGTGGAGGTAGTAGAGGACTGGCTTTACATGAGGTATCTACCAGTCCTCATCAACATCCTGGCTGCCCAATTCTGGACCAACTGAAGAGTCCAGTCCAACTTCAAGGGGAGCTGCAGCTGATATATCAGCCTTATCTGATAAAGTTGCTCCTGGCCACTAAATCCACCTGAAATTCCAGACCTCCAAGCTGTGAACCCTGTCATTTAGGGCAGTGGTTTTCAACCTTTCCACAGCCGAGGACAGGCAAAAACTACCTCAGGGGCTGCTGAGGCAGAAACAAAAAGCACCATATACGTAATACCAACGAGGAGATGCCAACAATGCTGTCGAGTCCACAATTAATGGATGAATTTCAGTTGTTGTGGCCTGATGATGTGGACAAGGTGCTTGGACAAGTACGCCCTACCACTTGCTTACTAGACCCATGCCCATCCTGGCTACTTAAGAAAGCAAAGGACAGGATTGGCACCTGGATCCTGGAGGTGGTCAATGCTTCTTTAAGAGACGGTCGGGTACCTTCCTCTTTAAAAGAGGCGGTAGTCCAGCCAGTCCTAAAGAAGGCATCCCTGGATCCAGAGGTGGCTGCCAATTGTAGACCGATGGCCAACATCCCGTTCCTGGGCAAGGTACTAGAGCGGGTGGCGGTGGGACAACTCCAAGCACTCTTGGATGAAACTGATTATCTGGACCCATTTCAGTCCGGCTTCAGACCCGGGTACGGTACTGAATCTGCCTTGGTCACCCTGTACGATGACCTGTGCAGGGAGAGAGACGGGGGAGTGCATTCCTGTTAGTTCTCTTGGACCTCTCAGCGGCTTTTGATACCATCGACCATGGTATCCTTCTGAATGGGCTGGCAGGATTGGGAGTTGGAGGCACCGCGTGGCGGTAGTTCTGCTCCTATCTCAACGGCCGATTTCACAAGGTGGTGCTGGGGGTCTATGGCTCTGCGCCATGGCAGCTATGCCATGGAGTTCTGCAGGGGTCCATTTTGTCCCCCTTGCTATTCAACATCTACATGAAACCGCTGGAATAGGTCATCAGGAGCTGTGGGCTGCAGAATCATCAGTACGCTGATGATACCCAGCTCTACCTCTCATTTTCCACCAATCCAGGTGAGGCAGTGGCTGTGCTTAACCAGTGCCTGGCCGAGATAATGGGCTGGATGAGGGCCAATAAACTGAAGCTCAATCCAGACAAGATGGAGGTCCTGTTGGTGGGTGGTTTGGGACTCGGGATGGGGGACTTGGGCCTTGTCCTAAATGGGGTTGCACTCCCTCTGAGGGACAGGGTTCGCAGCTTAGGAGTGCTCCTCGACCCTGAGCTGTCTCTAGAAGCTCAGGTGACGGCGGTGGTGAGGAGCGCCTTCCTTCAGCTTCGGCTGATCCATCAGCTGCGTCCCTTCCTGGAGAATGATTGCCTGGCAACAGTGACACACGCGTTGGTAACTTCCTGATTAGATTTCTGCAACACGCTCTACGTGGGGCTACCCTTGAAGACGGTCCGAATACTTCAATTGGTGCAGAATAGAGCTGCCAGGCTGCTGACGGGGACTGGGCGTTGTTCTCATATAACCCCAGTTCTCCATCAGCTCCACTGGGTCCCGATTGAAGTCCGGGCCCAATTCAAGGTGTTGGTTATGACCTATAAAGCCCGCAATGGCTAGAGCCCTGGGTATCTAAAGGAATGCTCGCGTCCATATATGCCCTCCCACCCTTTGAGATCCGCAACAGATGCCCTTCTCTGGGAACCCTCTGTGAATGATATTAGGAGGGTGAGTACCCGGAGGAGGGCTTTCTCTGTGGTGGCGCCCCACCTATGGAATGCGCTCCCCAGAGAGGTCCGCCTGGAGCCGTCGTTATTTGTTTTTAGGCACCAGGCTAAGACCTTTTTTTTTTAAACTTATTTTAATTGTTAATTTATTATGTAGGTTTAAAAAAAATTAAGCCGAGATGCACCGGGTTTTAATATTTTTATTGTATAATTTTTAAATGCTTTTGTTTGTTTTTGTTGTGAGCCACCCCGAGGCTTTATTGCGATGGGGCGGCATAGAAATGTTTTAAATAAATAAAATAAATAATACAGTAGTCTGTGTATTAATGTCCAAATACAATAGAGACCACTGGTTCTTTTGTTGCAATATAATCAATGCTGGGGGCTTCAGTCGCAGGGTTTTGTGGCCTAGTGAGGAGAAAGAGGTTGTAATTATGGCTTACTCATCCACTCAGTTTTTCAAGTTTAGATGGTGGTGACATGGGAAGGTCTCTATGCACCATGATAGCATTGAACTGCAGGATGGTTTTGGTCAGGTACCACCTGGCAGATATTAAATGTACCACCCAGTAATAGTACAGGTTAATTGCCTGTAGGAGCATTAGTGAGCACCATCCACAACCTTTTCAAGTTTGTTTTAAATAATTGTGCCAGTGTGCCAAAGTTTACAACAAAATGCAATGTGTTTGTAACTTTACCTTCCCCTCTAGATTTCACTCAGAATTTTATATTATGACAAAGCTGCACTGCAAATGCCATGAGCTTTGGAGTAGAATTTGGAGTACTTCAACATATTCGTTTTACTTGTGTACTCATCCCTAGCATCAGATCACATCAATAGTTCTTGATCCAGTAATAAAACTGGATTGTGAGCCTCTGATCAGAACCATAGGAAGTAACTGACTGCATTCCCAGGCAGAAGACTAGGTCTTGGTATTTTCAAGAAAATACTAGACCACACCCTCCATTTCTATTCCTAGTCATTTAAAAAGGAAAAAAAAGCAAGTTAAAGCAACAAACTAAAAACTGAGAAGTGGAAACATTAGAGTTCCCACCAAAGTCTACATAAGGTGAAATTGAACGACAACGTGACCACTCCATCCTGGGCAAAACATATGAGGAATGATGAAGAAAAACAGAAAATAAAAACTAGTGTCTTATTTTGGTCTGTTTATGGAGGAACATATTTAAGCCTTCCAATGGTGAATTAGAAACAGAGGGTTCCAATCATTCGGAAGCTTTGAAAATTTGATAGAATAATTAAATTAAATTGACATCAGTGACACAAAGATATGGGCATTAAATATCTGTGAGGATTAAATTCTCAACATGCATTTCACTGACCTGAAATACATTTTCTAATTTATATTGCCTCATATGATTCCAAGACAAGATTGCAAGTTTTGGCATGCTTGCATCCTTGCTAAGCTCTTTTCTCCTTTCTGCACCTGAGGACAGAGAAAGATGGATTACAAGAAAATAGAGTTCCGTTAATTCCAGGAGAATCTCATCTATGTCTCTGCATCACTCTGAAGCCTCAGATACGTTCCTCATCCACTGAACATAAATTGCTTGTTCATTGGACATGCAGGAGTGCTGTTTTCCATGGTACTGAAATCATGTAACCCCTGAGAGTGGTTTTCAGGTAGCTGAGCTTTACAGGCTGCAAAGCACAAGGTTATTATGATTCCTCTGTGTCAGTAAGTGATTTGTAAGCATTACATTTTGTTCACATTTAACTTTCATTCATGCATCAGAGGATTGTTGTCCTTGAAATAAACATGAGTCTAGGAATTCTTGACTTTGCTTTGTCCACTGTCAAATATCTATATTTTGAATGTCAATTTACAGTACTCTAGAGGTGAAACAGATCACTGAATTCCAACTTCAATTAAAAGTGTTTTTAAATGTTCTTTATAGGATCAATCTGTTAAAATGAATATCCTTTTATTCAAGGCCAATGCTTCATCAAAGTACCACTTTAGCAATCAGGTGAAGATAATGAAACATGAGTTCTCTTTAGAATTAAATCATATTTTTTCATGTTAGAGATGGTTAAGCTCAACCAAGACTTCCATGTTAGCTAATAGAGACCATTATGGATAACTAGCCTTGCTCAGTAGTTCTGTCATCCAAACTGAGATTGCTTCCTGAATATCCATGGGCTGTTGTAGAAGTTGTTTTACCCATGGTGGGTTGTTGCATCATCCAAACCTAGGCAATTAGATCCATCATGGGTACAGGGAAGTGACAAGCCAGTAATAGTAGTAACACACGCACAGAGCCTGTCAACCTACTCATTCCACCACCAGTGGTAGCCCCTCTGAAGTGAATAAGCAGCAGCCTCATTTTAAAAATGCACCAAATATGCTCAAATTTGTAGGATAATTGGTTCAACTTAGTTTTATTTATGTATTGCATTTGTATACCACCCCAAAATACAAATAAAAATAAAAACAATAACTAAAACCATCAAACATAATGGAATAAAATGCAATATAAATACAGTCATATAAATACAAAGGGACTGCAGGTGGTGTAGTGGTTTAAACTGCTGTGCTGCTGGGTTGGTTGTTCGAATCTGCACAACAGAGTGAGTTCCCATTGCTCTGTCCCAGCTCCTGCCAACCTTGCAGTTCGAAAGCATGCAAATGCAAGTAGATAAAAAGGTACCACTTCGGTGGGCAGGTAACAGCGTTCCATGCACTTCGGTGTTTAGTCATGCCGGCCACATGACCATGGAGACTGTCTGCAGACAAACGCTGGCTCCCTTGGCTAGGAAATGGAGATGAGCACCACCCCCAGGAGTCAGACATGGACTTAACATCAAGGGGAAACCTTTACCTTTACCTTTACCTTTACATAAATACAACAGGAAGAAGTATAACCAATAAACAACAACCAATAAAGCAGTAAACCAGCAGCAAGGCCCATGGTCATAAACTAAAAGCAGGTACTAAATAAAAAAGTCTTGGTGCTGAAAGCAAGGTAAATTCCAAAGGTGAGATACAATGACAGAGAAGGCCCTTTTCCTCACCAACTCTCCCCTCTCCTCATTTGGGGGTGGGTTCACAAAGAAGGGCTTCCATTATTAACCTGAGTAGTCTGGTATGGATATATGAAACAGGTGTTCCTTTAGAAGTCCCAAGTCATTTAAGGTTTTATATGTTAGCGTGAGCACTTTGAATTGGAACCAGGCAATGACAGGCAGCCAAAAACAGAAGGAGGACCAGTTTGACATGTTCTTCAGGACCAGTCCTTGTTTGTAACTCTGCTGCTCTGTTTTGGATTAATTGAAGTGCCCAGTCTTTCTTTAAAGGCAGCCCTGCATAGAGTGCATTACAGTAATCCAAGCAAGAGGTTACCAGCACATGGATAACTGTGGAGAGGCTCCACTCATCCAAGTAGGAATGTAGCTGGAGAATCAGCATAAGCTGCTAGAATGTGCTCGAGGCCACTGAGGCCATCTTGGAAACAAGTGAATGCTCAGTGCCCAGGAGCACCCCCAAGCTATGAACCTTATCCTTTAGGGGGAGCACAGCCACATCCAGGATTGGTTGAAAATTTCCCAGTTGGACAAATGGGCTGAACCTCCATCTTGCCTGTATTGAGCTTCAGTTTATTGGCCCTCATCCAGTCCATTACCAAGCCAAGGCACTGGTTCAGGACAGTCACTGCCTCACCTGGGTTAGCTGAAAACCAGAGTTAGAGCATACTGGTGACACTGCAGTCCATACTTCCAGATGACCCCACCCAGTGGTTTCATGTGGCTGTTAAAGAGCATGGGTTACAGACTAAAGCCCTGTTGAACTCCATGGCACAAAGGCCAGAGCACAGAGTGAAAATCCACCAGCTCACCAACTGGAGATGGTCAGCCAGATAGGAGAGAAACCACTGCAAAACTGTGCCCCCAACTCCCAGTCCAACCAGCCTATACAGAAGGATTATGTTGAAAGACACTAAGAGATCCAGGAGAATCAACAGGGTCCAACCAAAACAGATCTGGTTAATCCGCATCCTCCAAGAATGCCTGAAACTGCCCAACCACCACTTGCTCCAACCTTGCTCAAGAATGGGAGATTAGCAATAGGTCTGTAGTTCTCAAATATCCCTGGGTCCAGGCCCCACCTTTTAAGGCGTAGTTTCAAAACTGCCTCATTGAATGGGGCAAGGACCACTCCCTCTCTTAATGAGATGTTGATAACCTCCTGGACCCAGGGCCAAACCCCCTGCACAGATCTCCCAACTAATCATGCTGGTCAAGGGTCCAGCAGGCATGTGGTGAATCGGACAGAGCCAAGCACCTTGTTCACATTCTCAATTTGCAATAACTGAAACTCATCCAATAATAGACCATTACTGGACATATAATGGTGCACTGGACACATCCCGACTGAATTGCACAAAACGTAGGGTCAAGCTTTTGACAGATCTGAGAGATTTTTCCTGCAAGGTGCTGAGCAAATTCCTTGCAATGAGCTTTTGAGAGCTCCAGGGTATCATCCAGAAACCAGATTGCAAGAGGCCCCAGACCACTTAAAATAGTCAACTGGATGGCACTGAGAGAAAGCAATATTGGAGGCAAAGAATCCATACGTTGCCGGTTTTATTGCCACAGGTCAGGCTTGATAATGTTTTCTCAAAGGTGTTTGTTTGGACCCACAGCAAGGCTTCCTCCACCTGTGCTCCAGCCATCTCCCTTCTCACTTCATTGCCCTCAACTATTCATTATACCAGGGTGCTGTATGAGCTTAGCAGGAAGGGAGTGGACACTTTGGCAAAACTGAGTTGATCACCCAAGGCATCTCCGTATTCCACATTGTGACCAGGGCATCCATAGGAGCACAAACCATATCCACTAGATAATCCCCCAGAGCCCTCTGGGAATCATCAGGATCCACTGGACTCTGAGGGCAGATCATTTGAATTGGTTGCCCACACTTGCAGAAGGGAAAAGGGGGTGACAGCCTAAACTTAACCAGGTAATGGTCCAACCATGGCAATGGGGTAGATGTTAGCCACTCCGCATTGGAACCACCATCCCCCTGTCCCATTGAAAAGACCTGATCCAGAGTATGACCTTTCTCATGTGTTGGGCCAGTGAAATACTGAGAGAGCACCATGGGTGTCATGGCAGCCATGAGGTGCTCAACTGCCCCAGATAGAACAGTCTTGGCATGGAAGTTTTTTTTTAATCCCCTTTTAATTTTTTTTTAACTACAGAAAAAAATCCATACATACAGACATATCACAATATCAATAATATAACATACAAAAGCCCAACTTATGAATGAAAAAAATAAATAATACAGTGCCCCCCCACCCAGGAGACCAATAATACCTCCATTTTAATTCGTACACTATAAAAATTAATAATATATAATATACTTCAATTATATCCATATCCCCTCCAAAAATTCATATACTTTTGACTAGGTTTACAACCTTTACCTTTATCTTTCCAAATTTCATTACATTTATTTGCTTTTATTAACACTTTTTAAATTTTTTATTTCTGTTGTCAGTTTATCATTAATTGCCATATTCCATATTTCATTGTACCATTCATGCCTAGTATAACCCAATTCTGTTTCCAATATTTAACTATTAATATTTACCTAGCTGCCATTATCAGACTTAGGATCAATTCTTTCTTATCTTGATTTATATCTTGTTTTAGAATCAACAGCAATAACACAATTGTCAGTGACATTTCTAAATCTATATCTAAAATATTTCTAATTTCATTAAATACCATCATCCAAACCTTTGGTATATTGTCACAAACCCACCACATATGTTTGTAAGTTCCTATCCCTTTCCCACATTTCCAACATATATTACAGAATTTATCATCAATCTGATTTAACTTAACTGGTGTTAAATACCATCTCCATATCACTTTATATCCATGTTCGTTAATTCTAACTGGCATATTCTTATATACTCTTCTATTCCAAATATTCTTCCAATCTTGTCTTTTATTTCACCAACATAGTTTTCCCAAATTGATTCTAAACTTTTTGTCTGATCCCCTAACTCTATTAATATCCTTTAAATTTTAGGAATTCTTCCTTTACTTGTATATTCTTCCTAAAGCTTGCATTCTTTTATAATAGTTTCAAATTTTGTTAATTGTCTATCTTTTTAACTTGTCCTCCATCTTTATCCATTTTTCTAATTGAATTAAATTTAACCAATTTAATTTGGCCTCTTACAATATACTCCTTAATTGTATTATATTTTTATTGTATTTTTCCAGTTTTCCCATTTATACATATGGTTATTTTTTAATTTATTAATTCAATCCTTTAATTCTATTTTTGGAAATTTCTCCATTTCGATCACTGGCAAAACATTACCAAGCCCCTGGCAAGTTCTCTGCAGCAGCTATGGTGGTGACCTGTAGTTCTGGCATACAGGCACTGAAGAGGACATCTTGGAGGATGCAATGGAAGTGGCAAAGAAAGATGTCTTTGCCACCTTCACCACCATGGAATAGACCCAATAGTGGGCACTAAGCTGCATTCAGTCAGATTCATTCCAAGTTTTAATCAAACTTGCACGACTCCACAGTCTTTCAAGTGGAGTGGAGAGTAACACTTGAGAAATTTCATGGGGATTACCTGCTGTCAGTTAAGAGTGCTAGACATTTACCCAAATTGCTCCAGAATTATTTTTCTTTGCTTTGCTTTCCTCTGATAGCTGGTAGAAGTTGAGATGTTAAGAGAAAGCAAAACAGCAAGATTTTTTTTTCTTGTAGTTTTGGTCATGAAACGGGGTAGTGAGATTTGTATTGGGATAGCTGCCTTCTCACCATAGGTTTTAGTATCCATATTTTTCCTTCTATTCCTGAGACTCAAGGGGCTCAGAGGATAAGAACACACACTTGAACCCCCTTTTTGTGAACAGTTGACTTTAACAAATGTCAGAAGTAGACTTATTTCCTTTTTTAAAGCAGGGATTTGTGGAGGCGAGTAGTTTGGAGAGGGGCATATAGAGCTATCTGCATCCAATTACCCACTTTCTAACAAAGTATTAATAAAAGGAGATATGTGGAATGTCAAAAAGCTCAGAGGTTTCCAGGCTAAGTCAGATGGGTTGGGACCTTGCATATCATAACTCAGCAGGGCAGCTAACTATAGTACTATAGATATTGTTTTTGTGGCAAACCAAAACAATAATAGGCTATATGCCACTGGCAGCGTTCAAGAGAAATAGTAAAACACAGGAAGCCAAGCAGCACCCTACATCTCTGAGTGTGTACATGCATGAGTAGATATATGGTTTCCTGCTATTCCTCTATGGTATTGTACCAAAGGTATCAGTATGGGAGTCTCTCACACACATTTTTGCTTCTTTTGGTATCTTCTACCTGAGCTACACAAACTCTTTTCTGCTTTCAAGAAACTCCTTTCCACATTCATATATATGAACCTCTGTGCTGCTGCATAAATGTTATAACATATTCCGAACCATGGATTCATAACTATAGGCCACAAGCTCATACCTATTGATGTTACTTGTTCTGCCCCCTCCCCACCATCTTGCATTTCTCCATGTTAGGGGAGGCAGAGAGTTCTGGGTTTCTCCCAAAATGGAGAAAGGGACATGGTAGTGCTGAGAAGAGCACCAGTTTTGCTACCATGCAACATCATTTGGACAGTGCTGGGAAGAATAGCTATACTTCACAGTGGCAGCCAAGTCCCTGGCTTCACATGTTACATATTGTCCCATGCGAGCAATTTTTAAGGTCACATAGTATGCACTGGGAAGAATGGGCATTTACCTTGGCATTGTCCAGGTGCCTGGACAATGCCTCCCACACCTCCGCTATTATTTCTAGGGGGGGTCACTACCAAAAGCCTTCAGACCCCACTACCTAAAGTCCCATTGGCAATCTGTATGTGTGCAGAATGGTTTCACTTTACTTTTTTAGATTCCTCCACAACATCTGGAAAATCAAGAACAAGCCAACTCCTCTTGTGATGTTGAGTGGGCATTAATTAATGAAGTTAATTAATGAATTAATGTTAATGAAATGGCAACTTCTGCTGTTGCTGCCTCTGATTGTGACTCAGCTTTCTAGGTGGACTACTAGAATAACAAGCACGTGATAACTAAGCAGGCAAAATTGTTATTGTGCCATGAGAATTGGAAATAAATATCATATTATGCATGCACTTTGGTGCATGCATAAATAAATATTTGAAAATCATTAAAAAACGGACAACTTGAATTCATAATGTTGGGTTGCGACTTGATGAACAACCCACATCTTATGACTGGTCCAGTTTACCATTCTCTTTTCAATGTTTTATGCCCTCTTCTGAAGAACTCTGATAGAGGAACAATCTGCTTCCCCAGGACACCATTTTAAACTCACTGGCTATAGTTGCAGAAAATTTTATTATTTTTAAAAAAGTAATGTATTGTAAAAAGCACCGATATTTTACCTTGACTAGTCTTCAATCTAGAAATTACTTCCAAGACAACTTCTTAAATAAGGAATGTTTAACCAAATACACCCTTTGTTCTTGATGCTGATCTATATTTTCCCAAAGGAACTTGATTGATTTCCAGCTTTTTACCACATAATTAAAACTATCACTTGATGCATGACTATTTCAATCACCTCCAATTTGAATTGGTTTTTATGTTAAGCAGAGCAGAAGGACTGATAGTGTAAAGCACATGGAAGTTTTTACAATTAAAATAGTGATTACTACTCTTCTGTCTTGGAACATCAACAAATCTGTACTTCCATTCAATCTCTAGCCATTGCATTGCTCCTAGTCTCCACCCCCATTAATGTTTTTGAGCAGTATGTTTTGCTTCTAAAATAAAAGGACACACACCCATCACTTCTCTCCCCTTTAGTCAAACTGTTCTGCTACATAGAGTGGATTGCTGTTATCATCCTTTATTTAGCTGCAAAACCTTTTGTTATCAGAAAAAAAGAAAAATCCACACATTACTATCAAAATATATTCCAATTCAAAATGGAAAAGGGGAAGAGGAAGCGGGTAGCATCAGAAAATACGAAATAAAATCAGTAACTTGGAAGAGAAATCCTTGGAAACAGGCTAAATTAATTGCTTAATAGTGCAATGGTAGCACCCATTAAAGAGAATTGCTGGTCTTACCTCTAGTATTTCATGTGGACTGTATGATCAACACATAGAAGCACATGACAAGGAATGAGAGTTCATTTCATGTCTACATATTAACAGGACCTTACAAACTTTGCAACAGACAAGAGGATAGGGAGTTGGAAATGTGCAGTTTGGTAATTTAATGCTTGGCAATAGTTAGGAACAACAGTTAAGAGGGTTTGAATGTAATTCTGGTTGTTGCATTATTTCAGTAGGCCTCTGTACAATAGGCTGTTAACCCACCACTTTACTGAGGTTTCTGTTTCCAGGTGTTTTGAGAGAGTAATATTACACATTTATCACCCCTACATACCAGGTTTTTGCATTTCCTGCTCTTTTATACATTCTATGACACAACCACAGAATAGTGCTCAGCTATAGCAGAACTGCAAAAATGCACAACCACTTTGCAGTATTTTATAGTCTGCTGGCACTTAAAGAGCTCATTATCCTCACACAAGGAAAAAGAAAAAAGCAAAGCAAGGTTACGGACATGCTTAGAAAGGATGGCAGAAGCACTCATACATACAATCAAAAAAGCGCAATAAATGCTCATGTAGAGCCCAACCAGCAGTAAATCCACACACTAACAATGGTTCTCTAGGAAATGAGAGAGGAGTCATCCCAGCCATATCTAGAGAGTTTAGGAAATGAACCAGAACTTGGAGGCATGCAAGAGGGAGTTGGACAACCCCCTGCCAGGTATATTTTAACTTGGAGTCCTGCATTGAGCAGGGGATTGAACTCAATGGCCTTATATGCCCCTTCCAGCTCTACTAGTCTCTGATGGTATGATTCTTTGATTGTGCATACAGAGCATATGCTATTTTGAACTGAAATAACAGCACATGCCAGAAATTTCCCCGAGTAATACTTGGGGGTTTGTTTCTTCTGCATGTTTAAAGCAAAGTGAGTTGCTATGCCATTCCTGCACAGATCAGTTTGGATTTTATGATTCAGCTCTCCATTCATATCACAAGTCATTAAAAATGTATTTTTAGGATGAACCTTGTACAAAGCTGCATCTTTTGGGGTAAGATGTGTACAAAATTCTTCTTTCAAAAAAATCAAAATTGAACAAATGTTTGTGCAGTTCAAAAAGTAAATCATAGATCCATGTGGATCATGCATGGAACAGACTTATGAATTAAATAATGTGAAACTGTTACCGATCAGAAATAATCTGATGCAACAATCCCTAGTTTTTACTAGATGAAATATTTCTAACATTTGAGGGGGTTGCTTGACATGCTAAATAAGGATGCATGAAATCTTTTTGAAAGCTCTTAGTTGCTTGGTAGTCCTTTTATTATCATCACAACTACTTTCATGTTTCCTGTGAAAAGGAATTATCAAATACGTGCTGCATTTCAAAACAAAAGCAGGTAAACATCAGAGGAGGAAAAATACCCTAGCACTGGAAAAACCCCAATGGTCTTATCAAGTTGGAATTTTGTGGTATTCTTCATGCATGCTTTGACAGGGGAACCCACAATTTATTTCTGATTCTTTAGGGAATGCAAACAATCATCCACAAGGCATAGCAGTATTTTAGGACCCTTAGAAACATAGAAACAGAGCGAGTCAGAAGGGGCCTCCTGAGCCATTTAGTTTTAGCCCCAGCTCAAGCTGGCTGTGCACATGACATGCCTACCATGTGCATGTCTAGCCTCTCCTTGAACACGCTCACCAATGGGGCTTCAACCACCTCTTGTGGAAGCCCATTTCAGACCCTTGGGGTCCTAAATGTCAGGAAGTACTTCCTGGCATCCAAATTGAATATTGGTTCCTTGAGCTTGTCTCCGTTGGAGCACATCCTGCAGGGGAGAAAAGGTCTCTACTCACCTCCAAGTGACCCCCTCACATACCTATATGTTGCCAACAGATCCCCTTGCAGTTTCCTCTTTTCTAGGAGATCCAATTCCCTCATTCTCACCTCATGCAGCTTTCCCTGCAATCCAGCCACCATTCTTGTGGCCCTACACTGCACTGACCCTAACCTCGCTATATCCTTCCTGTAATGTGGACTCCAGAACTGAACACAATACTCCAGCTGTGGGCGCACCAGAGTCTTATAGAGTGGTAGTAATACCTTTCTCGATCTGGAAGTGATGCTTCTGGCTATTCAACCAAGGGTGGCATTTGCCCTCTTGACCACAGCATCACACTGCTGACTCACGTTTAGCCTGCAGTCAACCAGCACCCCAAGATCCCTTTCACAAGTGCTGCTCTCCAGCCACTTGCCCCATAACCTGTACTTATGACACCCATTCCTATGCCCGAAGTGCAAGACCTTGCACTTATCCATATTGAAGGCCATCCTGTTGTCTCCTGTCCACTTCCATAGTCTGCCCAGATCCTTTTGGATCTGGAGTACCTGATCCTCAGTTGTGGACACTGCCCTGGTTTTAGTATCATCTGTGAATTTGATCAGCAGACTGTTCACCCCTCCTTCCATGTTGTTGATGAAAAGATTGAACATGATCAGACCCAGGACAGAGCTCTGAGGGACCCCACTCATCACTGGCTGTCCTCCTGATGATTCCCCACTAATAGTTACCATCTCCTTTCAGTCAGTCATCCATGCCCTAATCCATCGGACAGTGCATTGGTATTTACATGTTGATAGAAGCCTTTTTTTTGTTACACTTGATATTCTTTGCAAGTCTCAGCTCGTAATCAGCCTTATGTGTGTGAAGAATCCTTCTGCAATGGGCCTCCTCCCCCCGGTATACCCTTTTGTCTATTTGCCCCAGTACCCATTTCCTATGGAGGTTCCTCTTTCATCTAATCCCTCTAACCACCTCCTTTCGCATCCATGGCAGCACTCTCCTCCGCCTCCCCACCTTACTAACTAGAGGTAACGTCAAGGCTTGTGCCTCCAAAACCTCCCTTTTGAGTGCCATCCACCCCTCCTCAACTCGCTTACCTTCCAGTAACCTATCCCAGGAGACTTTCCCCATTCTGGCCTTCAGTTGGCCAAAGTTGGCCCTCTTGAAGTCCCAGCTTCTAGTGCTTGACCTGATGCACGTCCCCAGTCCCCTGATCTCAAAGCAAAGTATGGAGTGATCACTAGCACACAGAGCTCCCCTACTCTGTCCAAGGTCTCAAGTTGACCTGGAGGGCAGTAATATACCCCCACTGTCAGGTCTCTCTCCCTGTCAAAACCCCTAAGTTTCACCCAGACTGTCTCTACCAAAGTCCCATCTGCACTGCATTCTATCTCACTGCATCCTATCTCACGGCATCCTATCCCTTCCATGACATATAAACCTATGCCTCCACCCATCTTTCCCTCCTGATATTCTTCGCAAGTCTCAGATCATAATCAGTTTTAGCCTTGTGAAGAATCCTTCTGCAATGGGCCCCTTCCTCCCGGTGTACACTTTTGTCTATTTGCCCCAGTGCCCATTTCTTGAGGAAGTTCCTCTTGCATTCACTTCTATGCATGCATTTGAATTATCCATTCCTTCTTTATAGCCAGTGCTATAAAAACCTTGTTTTTCAATTGTCACTCCAGCAGCACTTTTGTTATACACATAAATTATTATATACCTTGAATATGTTTCACATGATGATGTCCTGAAGCCAGAAGCATATCATTATACCACAGCAATTGTATAGAAATACAGATATTAACCATGTATTTGGCCTTTTTTATGGAACATATTTTATGGAATGCTTTTTCAAGGAAATATTGCATACACATATCTGGAATTTAAATGATTAAAGTCATAAAATTAATCATGTATCTGCAATTAAATTCTATTGTAACATCATAATCAATACCAGAAACACATCAGTTCTATTGTAACATCATAATCAATGCAATACTGTTAAAAGATAGGTCTGAAACACTTGGGGTAAATGCAGCTATGGGAAGCCTTTCAGGTAAATGGGTAGAGAGAAGGATGAAGCACCCCTTTTCCTTGACATCCTTTAATGTAAATTATGCCATGTTTGCAGAATATACCTGAGCATATTGTGTGTTATTGACAGAGTTAAAAGACAATGAATTGTGTATAATATAACACTTCATTTTCAAGTCAAAGACGCACTATATGTGTATGTGTTTGTCCATGTGTGCATCACATAAACACAGTCAATTCAGTTCCTGTCTTCTTTAAACATTGGTTATCATTATTCCTCCACCTTTTTTCAGAGGGTTTAAAATAATATAATCTGATTAGGAATGGATGAAATTAACTTAGAAACTATTCTTCTCTGTAAGAAATTATGACAAAGCCATTTTCCCATATCTTTTTATGTCACACATATGTATATTATGCTAACCTATGTTTTTTATGAATATATTTTAAGTGTTCCTCAATTTACTGTTCTGCTTCATTGTAATAATTATATACTTATAAGCTGATGCAAAGTTATTTCCAGTCAAATTCTGTAAGTTTATCTTTTTCTATTCCATGAAATGCTTGTTTGACCATTAAACTTTCTTCCCCGATCACCCTCAATTAAAAGATCAGAACACATATCAGAACTTTAGTTTGGCAGAACTTTTAGTTTTAGTTCTGTACCAAATTGTTCTTTAATGTACAAGACCGGTTTCTTTTAAAAATAGCCCAATGTGCATCACCACTACTTTATACTGCGGAAAGACTATTCAAACTATGTCAACTTCTTAATGCACACAAATGGTCCTCCATTTGTTGTGCCAGAACATACAAGAATCCAGGAATATGTAGTATGATCCTATGGATACCATCTCAGAAATATGTCTCACTTGGCTTAATGAACTTTGCTCCTAAGTAAAGTGTGCACAGGTTTCTAGCTCTTACGACCCAGAAACACAGATACCCAAATCTATATTCTTGAGACTCACACTGTATTTGTTGCTACTGTAAAATCCTATTTTATAATCGTGTTGGCATGAAAGTATTAATACTTAATACTATTAAGTATTAATAACATATTAATACAAAATTATGGATATATAACACACATGCACATACACATAAAATACATTTAAGTATATAAAATGTAAAAAAGACAGATATGGTGTTAAAAGTCTCGAATATTCTTACCACTTTTTCATTTTGTTGAATGGTTGTCCTTCAAGCAATGGTGCTTATGATACATGCTAGGAACATTATTACTGGAACCATTCATGGATTCACAAGATCAGTCTCTGGCTCCTTGGCAGTAAAACATGCCTTTGAATAGATTTTAGAGACATATAAAGCAACATATATAGAGCAACATATAATACGATGATGATGGTCAGGTAAAATAGTAGCCATAGGCAGAGTCCACTTTCTCCTCTGTGCTTTCAAAGAGAACTTATTTGTGGTCTGTCATTATGCCATTGTCAGTGACAGCCATTAATGTGGGATAAAAAGGGAGAAATCTTATGTGCAAGAAACTGACACTACAGAGAATACAAAATTCTCTGGACAATACAAAAGAACTAGTTTTGGTATTAGTTGGGTACAGTTTGGTAAGATTTGCATGAAGTTAATGCAGTGCAATCGAGACCTATCTTCTTCTAAATCCATTGCTAGTAAACTTCCCTGCTTGCTGAAATGCATATTTTGTCCCATTTTCACAGAGTACTCATTTATCTCTACTGATTTTTTTCTCCCATTTGACTTCACCACTTCTTAACTACGTATTTGCTTAAGAGGTTTTATGGGAATTTTCATGTGCCTCATTTAGGTTTTTATTGGTCAGCAGAAATTTTGAAATGCCTCCCAGGTATTTTTGCTGCCTTCTGCAGCTTTTATGAGTCTTTAGAAACCTCCTGTTGTTTCTGAATCCTCTGGCCATGATTTTTATACTGGGATTGCTGGATCTGTTTATTACTGGGAGATTCATGGACACTAACCTCACAGCCAGTGTCCTAACTTACTCACCTGGACATCTGTCTCCTGTTCAGGTCATAGCTTAGTTCTTTTGCTTCATTTAGTTGATGGAGTTTTTGGAATCTGCTGACCCCAGTGCAATTTATTCCAATCAGGGAAGCTAGTAGCTGCATCCATGCAGGTGTCTTAAGCATCTGCTTCAGCAGTATTTTTTTCCATGCAAACCTTAGGATATGTGCACATTAATAACTGAATTACTATCCTAACCACATAAACTGTGTTTGCTTATGGATGATGAGTCAGAGAGAGAGCTGGATTAGGATTATAGGAAGCAGGAGTGAAGATTGTTGGAAGATACATCAAGAATTTAAGATATGTAGAAGATACAATATTACAGCAATAATTTAAAATGACTCCTGATGAAAGTTAACAGTGCAAAAGCAGGAACACAGCTGACTATTAAGGGGGGAAATGACTACACAAGAATTAGAGAGGGCTGACAAAGAAGAAATTGAAATTGTTAAAACTTATACACACACACACACACACACACACACATACACACACAATACAGCTGTTATAGATTCCACTGGAGACTGCAGCCAAGAAACTATAAGACTGAGACTTGGAAGGACAGCAATAAAGGAACTAGAAAAGATAATAGAATGAAATAATATTTCAATGGAAACCAAGGCTAAGATCATCCAAACTATTCTATTATTGATCACTGTGTAGTGGTGAAAAAGCTGGGCAAAGGAAACCATAAGGAAATAGGTGCATTTGAAACATGCAGAAGCAATATTCACTGGAGAAGACAATAATTTCAGGGGAAGTTGAAGGCAGAAGAAGGAAAGGAAGATCAACTAGGAGATGGATCAATTTCAGAAAAGAGGCCACAGCCTTGATTGTACAAGAGCTGAGAAAAGCTGACAAGTTCAGCACACTTTTGAGGGCATTCATTCCTAAGGCTGCCATGATATGGGTACGACTTGATTGCATATAACAATAAAACATCCTGGGAAAATTGCTTGCCTGTAGCTGTTACAAAAGGATAGAGGTATATTTTTGCACTGTGCCACACAAATGTACCTCAAACCACTGGTCTCCACTCTCAGACTCCAATCCATTGTCCATGTACATAGCAACAAACTCCATTTTCACTATGGTTGCAAGATTAAATCAGTTTAGTGGGTACATTAATCAACTAAAGTTACTGTGAGTTAATTGCTGGAGGTATTTATATGGTACTTGCAAACTTTTATCTATGCGACTGTAATTTGAGGGTGCATGCACCTAGTTTAGAAGTTAGGGTTAGGGATTTGTTGTAATATATTACTGTAATTATGGATACATGACTTTTGTTAAATGTGTTCTGTTTCTGTTTTACAGATTGTCAGACAACTTTTATTCTGTCATCTGCTCTGTAACAGAATTTGATGTCCTTCAAGAAGTATAAGAATGTTGCTCATGTTTGCAAACGTACATTAGTATTAATATGCATCTGTGCAGTCTACTTGAAGCAAAACAAAAACACAAAAGCGTTAGTAAGTCCATTTAATACATACAACTTGGAAAAAGATGCTCTGCTGCAGAAAATGTAGGTCACAATAATAAAAATCAAAATACAACATTACTGAACAGTAAGAATCCAGTTGATGCCTAGACCTTAGCACAGACAGTGATGAATCTCTTTTTTACCAAATTAAAAAATCAAGTTCTTGAATATGAGGAAATTTGCTCATTTTGCTGAAAGCAAATCAAAACAACTTTCTCACCTATCTGCACTGCCCAAATTTCGGACGTACAACTATTCGCAAGATGGGAAGACTCATGTTGAACTTGTCTGCCATGCAGTTGTTAAAAATGTGGTGTATTCAGGGGAAAAAGAGCTGGCAGTTCAAGGATTTACAACTAGTCTTAAAGAGCACTCAGAGCTGTCTGCCTGAATGGACAAATCTTTCAGTTTCAGATGTTCTCCTAACTTTCCCATTTTTTAAAATCCTATTAAAAAATCATTAATTTCATTAACTTCTTGACAGACAGACAAAGCAATGAGTGAAGGAAGTGGGAACTCTATGATTTGTGATATAAGAGACAGAAAGAAATGTGCAATGCTATGTGACATGTTTGCTCTAGAAATACAAAATATGAACACCACCTGGAATATCCTAGGAGTAGGCAGGAGGAGTGAACTAGGTGAGACTAGCACCATAATAACCAGGAATGTTAAGATTGCTGGAATAGGTGAGAATTGACACTACTTCCTATGGATAAGGAACTGTTTCTAAAGATTGTCTGCCACATGTGAAAAATTAATATATGCCATGTTACAATAGCCAAACATGGACTGGAACCAGCCTTTTCTCCTAACAATGAATCGGAGCTTTTCAGTATGAGACTCTTGCTAAGGGTGTTTTCATGTGCTGGTCATTCCTTACTCATGGCTGTTTAGATAACATCATGGCCCTCAGTTTCACTTCTTTCTCCATGCAGTATTTTCTGTGCCTTTTAATTTTAAGAGTAAAGACAACATGGCATTTTAATTGTGACATACAAAGAAACTGCATTTTCTTTCGTACATTTGTGTTGTTCTGCTATACAGTTCCACACAGAGGACATGTAGAAGAAAACAAGCAAGATAACACTTCTTGCATAGCATTTGCATCTAAGCATTTGTGGCAAACCTGAAAGCAGATACAATGGAGAAGTAATAGCCTTGGCTACCTCCCTTGCTTAGTGAACTCTGAGAAGCTCAGTCACGAGCATTATTTACATATATATTTAATTGACAGTACTCAGCACTTTGCTTGTCTTTTCAAAAAGGGCTTTTTGAGTGGAGAGCTTATGGAAGCTTAGGGAAAAAAAAAAGAATATTTATAGTAATATGCTAGCTATCTGCCTTTATTATAATGAAACCCCATGTCTTGCATTTCCTCTATCCCAGCTGCATTACTTGGTATTTGATTCATATGAATAGGGAAGTAATGGGAATCCTGGAGAAATGCAATGGTTTCCTAGATCCCACTTCATCACCAAAGTTAGGTAACCCATGCAGTGACTTAAAAATTGGCAAATCTAAAGTCTTGGTGGGAAATATAGCCCAGTCCTGAAGGATTGTCACTTCCATATAGTTAAGCATTCCTTGTGGCCTCTTCTATTCAAAGACCTTCCATCTTTTTCATCCACAGTAGTATAGATTTTGTCATGATGGAAAAGCACAGGGTCAATGAAGAAACCAGAAGAACACATTATGTTCTTTCCTTAGTATTAAGCATTGAATCCTTTGTTTAAAAATATTTTGAATACACTCAAAGAGCCTCTTTCGTGCTCCTTGTGCAAACTCTGCAACTGACTTTGAATCCAAATGTCCTTTGAGGAAATGGAAGAGACTTGGAAAACAGCAAACTTATATTATTATTACTATTATTATTATTATTATTATTATTATTATTATTATTATTATTATTATTATAACATTTCTATGCCGCCCCTTGCCGAAACCTCGGGGCGGCTTACAACATGATAATATGCCCTTACCATCACAGTTTGCTCTAGCAAGCTTTCCATTTCCCACAATTTACACCTAGCATTCTCCCTCGCTCATCTCCCTCTCTGTCTCACTGCCTCTTTTTCTCACTCGCTCAGTGAACAAGATCATGCTTAGGACTAGTTGCCTTCCATTATGTGCATTCCCTGGCTGCCATTTATACCCAGATAAGGCTTCAGACTCTGTGAAACATACTTTCTTACATTTAGGCAATGTTAATTCAACCGCCACCACTGGTAGCACGACTGGGACACAAATGGTCTGTGTGGGGCACTTGGGGCTTTGGGACCATTGTTTTATAGTTCTTCAAGCTCAGTGGTTTAGTCTCCTAGGAGCCAAACAAACAGCAGAGTTCAGCTAGATCTTACATTAGGGATGTCCTTTACTTGAACAGCTTTCATCCCTTTCTGCCTTCCCTTCTTTCTACACAATGTGGACATCAGAATGTATAATCATTTTATTACAATACACTGAACATCAGGAATGGACCCACTGGCAACCAAAGTGTGAGCATGAGGCTTGTATTCCCAAGCATGTGTTAATATGTTAAATAGAGGGAAAAAACATGCATGTACTATAACACAGTTCAGTAAATAAGGGACTAGTAAAACACAAACCAGAAGTCAAGAGCCAGGGAGAAAGTGTGAAGGAGTGTATACCCTGGAGCAGGAACAGGGTGCAGGCGCAAGGTGCAGGAACAAAATGCAGAAGCAAGAACCAAGCACAGCAAGAGCTTCAGTGCACTGGAGATGGGTGGTGCATCTTCTCTAATACAGCACACTTCTCTAATTTAGCATACAAACAATACTCCTGAAGGCATAGGAGAACTGCCCTGACATGCTGGTCATGCTCTTCCAACTTCTCGGAAAAGATCAAGGTATCATCAAGACATACCACTACAAAGTGGTCCAGCATATCCCGGAATACATTGTTCACAAAATATTGAAAGCTGGCAGGGGCACTGCATAAGCCGAACAGCATTACCAAATATCCATTCCTGGTGTTTTGGGGCCACAAGCATACCCAACAAAATGGTGTCATGTGTAACCGTCCCCAAGGTGAGAAGAAAACCATCTAGTCCTTCAACTGGCACTGGGACCTTCTTGGGTCAGCAAGAAATGTGAAATTTCTTGGTAGAACCAACGTCTAAAAAGTTGTTCAAAGCTCTGGAGTTGATCCTAACCTATCCTTCCAGGAGACCCCCTTGTGGTAGCACTACCTGGACTAGTAGCACAAACTGGAGATGGCCAGAAGCAGGTCCTGATAGGGTTCCCCTAACACCACCAGGAATACGTTGTTTCCTGATGGCATGACCTTGACTGGGCAGACAGAGGCATAATGTCCCTTCTCTCCACAATAGAGACAAAGTCCATTCTTCTGGCAGATAAGCACTGCTGAGAGCCATCCATCTGCATGGGCTCTGGCTGTGGGACTAAGCTGGGTGGGCTCAGGTATCCTTGAGCATGTCATACTTCTTCTTGAAAGGCTCAGCATTCTCTATCCATTTTCCATAACCAGGTGTCAATATTAATTCATAGAGTGATGAATTTCCTTGAAGCTGCTGGAGAAGTTACCCAGGCCAGTTTATCTTTAATGGTGGGGTTTAACCAGCACAGAAATGTAAACATTGACTGGTTCACACAAGAATCTATGGCCAAGCAACAGAATTTTGCTGCATAATCTGCAATAGAATGGCACCCTGCCTTAAAGACTGAAGTGCCAGTTCTGTGATCTGTTCCCAACTGGCAATTCCAAACAGATCTACTAGGGCTTGAATGAAATTTTTCAAGTTTGCCATTACAGAATTTTATTCTCTAGGTATGGTGATGCCCAGACTAGGGTGGGGCCTGACAAGAGGCTTACCATTAAGGCCACTTGGCTGCATTTTGTGGGGTAAGCATAAGGGCATATTTGAAAGAGTAGCTGACACTGGTTAATAAATCCCTTTAAGTCCTTGAGGTCTCCAGAAAAGCAACTTGGCAGCATCACAGCTGGAGCATGATGAGAAAAGAGTGGGGCATCATGCAGGACAACCAACCCATTCTGCAAGGCTTCTACCTGTGCTTGCAAAGCCTGAATCATATTGTTTACCTTGGCACACAGTACATACTGGCCTAGGTCAGGATGCAGCGAATTCTCCAAAAACTGTAAGGGTCCAGTGCATGGGTGACTGGGTAACACTGACATAAGTGCATCAGACTAACTCTCACTGCTCATTAGATCTTCTGAAAATACTTGCAGTGCATTTGCAAGCAGAAATGTTCATACACTTGGAATCATCCAGTCCATACTTACAGTTCATTGCTGAAGAGGCAAGCAATCTTCAAGAAATATTTCTGAGTACTAAATGGGTTTAATGTAGAGACAAATATTATGCATTATTCTCAGGGACTTCTCAGTATCACAAATATAACCATTCGCTCCATTAGACAAGAAGCAATGTGTAAGCTTGAAAGGGAAACCGACCAGGGCTATGGGCTTAATTAGCAAGGTGCAGCAACTTTTTAAAGTTTAGAAAGTCACATACTGTCAAGATTAGATATCTCCTTGGGAATCCATCTGTGCTGTTTTGGTCACGATTGGAAAAAATGGGAAATGACCTTCTCCTTTTTCTGTTTCTGCTCAGTTGCTGAACACACTAATGGACAACGACCTCAAATTAGAAACAAAATCATTTTTCATTTGCAGAACTTAACATGTTGTGGCATTTATTCTTTTAGAAAAAAAAATGATTCCTGATGTCTTCTGGGCAATGATGATTTCAGATGTGAGCAATTTTCAGGAACAAACTAAAGGAGGCAGTAAGTTTGCATGGAACATGAGTAGCCTCAGGACTAAAATGACTGCTGTCTCTGAAAATGAGATACAGTAAAATGGAATGACTGTGGTCACCACAGACCCCAAAGGCCAACTCTGAAAATGCATTTCTTGAGATCTGCTGTAGGCTTCTAAAGCATGGTCTAAAAGTGTAACAATTGCATCTAGCACAGAGGACTTTAAATAATGACACTAAGGAAATGGATTGATAATGAGAGCTTTTCACATTGGCACATTGCTCAACAGTGATGCTGCACTGCTGAATCCTTTTATAGTAGGGCTCTGGAATTTGGGTTCTACCAGGTTCCCCATCCAAATATGCTGGCTGTTTGGGATCAGGAGAATAAACATCTGATTGCACGAACTGCTTGAGAGTAGAGGGAAATGAAGAGTTGTTTTAAAGCATGAAGGAGAGTTCACAAAATATGGTGGTGGTATCCTTTAAGAATTGGTGAACAGTGTATGATTTAAGATATGACAAAAGGCAGTTAAGAAGCAAGAGAAGCATGTAGATAGGAAGGATACAGAACAAATAACAAAGAGAACAATAAGACATGAACAGCTTGTTTAGCTTACTTAAGGTAGATGATGGTGGAAATAAGGATTGTTTGAATTCATGCACAGACTTATTGTCCTGTAAGTGTAGAATTCACAGTATGTGAGCGAGAACCTGTCCTTAGTTTAGTGAGCTACAAGTTAGATGATCAGGCAAAGACAGTCCCCTGTCATCCCTGACAAGTCCATAGAGTCAATCCTAATTTAATTCTCCTGCTATCTGGAAAATGGAGGTGTTTACTTAATGTTACATTTTCTAAGTTAATATAGAGTTTTAGTTTATACATGTCATACATCAAGGAAAAAAGCAGACCAACATACTGAATTAATTGATGGACCTCAGAGGCTGAAGGGGACTTATGCATATTTCATGAAATTCAATAAAAATGCCTTTCACATTTGCTCTGTTGCTATGTTCCCCAAAATAGAGAAAATAATTATTCTACATTGCATTGCATCTGTATAGTTCTTCTTGTTGTTTTTTGCATTACTACAAACTGATTTTCACTTCTGATCATGATCTCCAACATAAAAAATATTGAACATTTTGATAGTTTCTTTGGGCTTCCCTGCACATGGCATTCATTGTGTACTCATAGAAGTTTCCTGCAGCTTTTAATCTTGTCATCATGCTCCAGGGTCTATCCCAAGTTTTCCAACTATTTCCACAGCTTTTTATAGGGTAGAAAATTTTCCCAGGTAGTGCCAATATGTGCTACAGAGGCTAGCGTATTTTCACATTCTGCTCTATAGTACAGCACCACCTTTTGTCATGCGATAGAGTATATAGAAACATATAGAATGTATAGAAAGGCTGAGAGGAAAATCTATGTGGGATACTTGTGTGAAAGACACTTAAATCAGTTCAAAGAACTGCTACCTTGTTTACCAAAGTTTATGGACACTTTCTAATTTCTCTTATACTGAATAAATGCTCCTCCACATACAGTGAATGCTAGGACATATCCTCCAAGATTAGCGTGGGACATGCATGTTAAACTGTCTTCCTGAACTCCCTTATCTTCCAAAGTCCTATACGAAGATGTACCTCATGATCATTTCCCCTTCACTTTAAAGTGTGGAAAACCAAGGAGGTTACATTTAAAGTATTGCACTGTACTCTACAAGGGCTGTCCTTGAAAATGGTTCTGAAGCAGGTCCAGAATGCAGCCGCCAGATTAATGACTGAGGCCCACAGGTCTGAACACATAAGACTAGTTCTGACCTGTTTGTATCGTCTGCCTGTATGATTCTGATCCCAAGTCAAAGTGCTGGTTTTAACCTATAAAGCTTTACCTGGCATAGTACTACAATACCTGCCAAAGTGCTTACCCCAACTGCAATCTGCCTGGACACTATGCTCAATCTCTGGGGACTTCCTTCAAGTGTCAATGGCAAGGGAGACTTGGAAGGCAGCAACAAGAGGAGGACTTTCTCTGTGGTGGCTTCCCATCTGCGGAACAAGCTACCCACTGCTACCTGGCTGGTGCCAAATTTATCATCTTTTCGGTGCCAGATTAAGATGGCCCTCTTCTCTGAGGTCTTCAAAGATGTACGCGGTCACCAGGGGCTTGAGGGGATCGCCCACCCAAGGTCTTTTGCAGAGTCATTCATTGCTGTTTTCTGTTTTAGCCATTTGAACCCCCCCTCCCGACGTGCGCACACACACTGTTTTTCAGATACTTTTATTATACTTTTATTGTCTGATTTTAGGGATTGTTGCAAACTGCTTAGAGAGCTTTAACTGTGGGGCAGCATAGAATTGAAATGAAATAGTAAATAATACAGGCTGCCTGGGAGAGGATTCCCCAAAGAAAGGCAGGGCGCTGGTGTATACCCTTGACCCACAAGTAAAGTAAGCACAGAAAGTAAATTTTTTGAGAATTTGTCCAAAATTTATTTTCCTTTGAATTTCTTTTGGAAAGCCATTTCTTTTCTATGAAATTGAATGGCAATGGCTGAAAAATATATTGGATACATTTGGGCACAGCATTAATCTTGAGGCTATTGCTGTTAGTCCTGTGACTAGTTTTTACACACACATTTGCACACAAACACACAAGCATAAATTAATGGGGCCTGGATAAATATTGTTCAAAGCTCATCCAGGCCACTAGATGGTGGGTCCAAAATGAGAGCAGGGTGGAGGGATGCCTTTAGTGCTCAGGGGTGCATGTCATAAGAGAAGGCTTACTAGGAAGACTGGGGGGGGGGGGTGGCTTTAATATATTGGATGAAAGGAACTGAAATCTGTGGAAAAAGGGAGTCTGAACATCTGAAATTAAATAAAGAAATTAACAGAAGCCAGTCAGAGGAAACACAAGTCACAGCCAATTGATAGAGGACATCTTGAACAGAATGGGGAAACCCAGAAAAATCATAATTATATTTCAAGTTATTAAACAAATTCCGTCATTCTCATTGCTATTTTTATGGGTTTAGGAACAGTAAACTGTGGTATAATCAAGATGGAACATAAGATACTACAAAAGGAGGCTGTCAAAATTGTAAGAGGCTGAAGAATTCCTTCACAAAAATTGAGAGAACTGAACTGAAAATGGGATTTAGCCAGAGATTTATCACAGGCCTAGAGAAGAACCATTATCTTTCTTTTTTAGCTTCATTCAGTCTTCATTTTTCTCTTTTCACTGAACTTTCCACTCTACTTGCAAATGCTATTTCTACTTTTTCTTCAATTTCATCGGTATCGTTCGGCATCCAAAATCAATTCATTAGGTCCCATATTCCAGAAACATGATAAAGGGAAATGACACTGTATCCAGTAGCCATGCTCTCATCACTAATACATCTGCTGACCATTTTTATTTATTTATTTATTTATTAAAACATTTCTATGCTGCCCCTTGCTGAAGCCTCGGGGTGGCTTACAACACAATAAAATACAAAAATAACAATAAAAAATTAAAATTAACAATATAAAATAAATAAAAAATATAAAATATAAAAGATGTCGCTCTGGCCAGATAAATAAGCAAATATTGTTAACAATTAAAATGACGTTTAAATAAAAAGGTCTTTACCTGGCGCCGAAAAACAAATAACGACGGCACCAGGCGGACCTCTCTGGGGAGCCCTGGTAGTCATAGAGAGTCAACACCAGCATGAGCAATGCATATGTGCATAGACTACTTTAACACTGAACACAAAGCAAAAGCCATATATTTAAATGCTTTCATTAGACCAACTCAAAAATATCTCTCTTGCTCTACCTCCTCCTCCCCCCACCACACACAAACAAAATGTGGAAGCTCCCTGAGCAGAATGACAGGAGAAAAGCTTGACCGCATATTGCAGTCAGGGCTTTTGCACTGTCAGAGTTTTAAAGGGATACAGAGAAGAGTTTACCAACCCTCCATTTGAGCTCTCTCAGTGGCTGCAACAGTTTCAGGGTTTAAGTGCTGCTGGCACCACTGGCAAGAAGGAAATGCAGACAACTGCTGATCCTCCATTTTTGAAAATGTAAAATCCAGCTGTTACCTCAAAATTGTCTCCATCTAGAAAGAACTGGGCATGTTTATCAGTTGGTAGAAAATAGAAGTAGACATCAGCTAGGCAATCTTTATGGTAATGAGGCTGCTGATAAATGTAGATACTGTACTTAGTTTAAGGGGGAGAGGAAGCCTGCCATGTTGTGTAATTTTACCTAAACACTGGGAAATAAACACTGAGACAATGAAGTCCTCCCACCTTTAGAGGGTCTAAATTCTTCTTCCTCTGTGGTAGGGTACCACTGTTGAATAGGTAGATTCAGTGTTCTCCAAGTCATACACGAGCATGAACAAGAGGCAGCCACTGGTGGCAAAAACTAGTGAGTGCTTTGGCATAGGTGAAAGGTTAATGGGTATAAACAAGGTAAAGTGTTAAAACATTGTTACATTTTAATTGTAAGTTGACATGAGGATGTGTTGTGGCTAAAAAGCATATAATGGATTCTTAAATTATTACATAAATATTCCCCTCTTCCCTCACTTAACTTGTTGAAAGGAGTTCACCGGGATAGCCCTGATTTGATTTTAACATATCTCTCTTCAGCTTCTGCTCCATTCAAAAATAGTTGAATCCATAGTTCCTAACTCACACCTTTGTCTCTTTTTTCTTCTTTTAGATTGGTTTAGATTAATGTATCAGAATTCTACTTGAAGAAGATTTTTCATTTAAAGCTCCCTAGTTGTAGTGGGGTGCTGGAGAAATTAATTGATGAATTCCTAACCTTCACAGTGCCCCTGCCCCTTGCTCTACGATTATTAATGATATGCAGAAGGTTGTTTGATATTACAAAGGAGACTCTATTTTCAGAATGCATGCCTAATGAACTTGTGACCTTCATAAACAGAGCATTTAGTTTTAGAAGGGAGGAAAGTAAACCCTAATGTACTCCTCTGGAAACTTGCAGTTCAAAATAAATACTCATCCACTAATTGCCAAAAAGACCTTGGTGAGCTGGCAGTAGTTCAAAGAAACAAAACAAAATATGATGAGTATAGATAGATTAGTTTGGGAAGAGTCATTAAAATACTTAATTACATATAACATGGCTAACACACAATTAAGTATGGACAAGATAATAATCAAGAAGTATTTGGAGGTTACAGAAACCAAGGAGACAAAGTTGCATAAAATGCAGAAAAGGACTAAATGTCAGTTCACTTCACATTTCCTACTCAGAGGAAATTTGGAGGTCTTGAAAATGAGTTGTGGGCTATACAATTGGCAAAAGCAAATGGTAAAGTGGACTGCAGCACTTCAGGCTGCAAATAAGTTCCTATACTATCAAAAGTTGAGAAAACAATCCAGTTTGCATTTTCACCCCAGTTTTTTATGTACAAAAGGATTTGTGTGAGAGAGGGAAGGAGAGAGAGAGAGAGAGCTAGGTGCGAATTGTATTTCATTTTAGTTTTATAAGAATGGTCTAAAATTCACAAAGTTTCCACTGCTTGGGACAAAAATCAGTTGATACTTTGAAATAAGATTAAATGTACAAGAAACTTAAATTGACAGGTTCATCTAGGCTCAGAGCTTTGCATTAAAAATACGTTTAGGAAGCACTGTGTCTGCTGCAAGGCTGGTGCTTAAATTATGACTGTCTCCTTTTTCTGACGAGCTTCTCATGCCTTCATGAAAAATGCCAATGCGACCGGCAGCTTGTTGGGTGGGTGTCATAATGCCATATAGCTTGGTCTATGTTTTTTCAGTCTGCCAGGGGCCAGTCTTCCTATCTTCCCACTTTACACAAGGATGAGTGATGAATGCTCAACCCCAACACAGGTACAATTTAGTCTGAAACCTGAAGTCCATAGCGAAGTAATGCAGGGGGAGTGCACTTGCATGCCTGGAGGAACATGTTGGCTTCTCTCAGGCAGGCAGCTGGATGGCCAGTCAGCATGTGAACAGAAAATTGGTCTATATAGACATTCTTGTAGAAGTTTGATGCATAAGAGAACCAGCCAAGGTCACAGCACTCTTTGTCAGAATGCATTTCAGCATGTTTACTTGCAGAACTAGGCTTCCCTTCTCTGCATCTGCAAATTCAAACTTCTTATCTTCATGACCAGCATAGTTGTCAACTTAATATTGTGTATTACTTGCAGAGTCAAACTTTTAATTGGCTGCTTCAGGAGGGCCAGAGCAAATGATCAAGAGAAGGGGACAGATTTGGATCTGCTTCAGCATGGCACTTTTTGCCATTGCCATTGCGGCCACCTTCTCTTTCTCCTCCTCATTTTCTTTTTTGTCTTCATATGCCATTATAAATGGCTGACCACCCAACAAGGCCCTTGGTAGTAATGCACTTGATGTTTTCTACAGGCCAGACTTCACAGAATTGCTCATTCCATAGTCCAGTACTCCACCAGTTAATTGGGCCCTAGCCATAATTGGTCTCGTGTTTTACAGCTCCTTGTCAGGCAGTTAAGTCACAGTCCATCCAACCCTGCAAACAGCTATATATCTACTGAGTTTGGTTGTTGCTGATGGGTAAGAAACCCATCAGATCATTGTTGATAATAATTTATCAACACAGCAAAGTTTTTCATATTCAGGAGAAAAATGAATCAAGATTTATTTTAAAAATGCGTGCATAAGAAAGCTACACTGACATATTTACCTGTATTCCCCATTGACCCCCATATACTCATTTACAAGCTTGACAGCATTTAGACAAGTGTTTTGTCTACCTTTACCATAAAAGCTAGTTTGAGACGAATCTGCCTTAATAATGCTCTACCTTATAGAATTCTTGCAAGAAGATGAATGAAGCTCTTTGAGTAAAGCACAGCTGTTTTCCCCGAATTCTCTTCTTAAATTCAAGTGACTGTTCTCTGGATGTCCAGTTATTATCCAGAAAGGCACTAAATGTGTAATGATCAGCATTTGAGATTCAAATATTTTGCAATAGTATTTGATATTTCATAGCAAGGTACAGCTGGCATATAATATATACATGCTATTTAACTGCTGAAACATACAGCAGTGGAGAGTACTGGACAATATTTGGCAATGATATCTGTGATCATCTGAAATGGTCAAAATTGGGCAGAAATTGTTAGGTAAAATGTACACACATTGCAATCCTATAAATAGGCCTGTTCATTAGATAACAATAGTTTCTGTATTAATCGTTTAAAAAACTGAAACACAGAGCCATAAAGAGATGGTTTCTCCATGTCAGAATCTGTCCATAAATTTCAGTACAGTTCATGTTGACTGCAAGCAGCTTTTCAATTTGTTCCATCAGCTGGTACTTAATTGTTTCTAACTGGAGAAACTGGAGAAAGGGATGGAAGAACTGTGATTTGTGTTCTGCTGCAGCAATATTTCTGTCGGCATTGACTGTGTGACCTATTTCCCACTGTCATATGCATCCTTTGCTACCTAGTGGATCCTTAAAAGACTGCAAACTGTTCTTGAAACTGAAAGTGTTACACAATGAGATTCTAGAGGGAGTGGATGATGAAAACCATTAAAAAAACCTGAGGACCAAATGAAGTCTTCAGAAGAAATGCAGTGCTAGGATTCTAAGGAAATGGATCTATATTGTAAAATGAAAAACTGTTGCCACCAGCATCAGATAATTTAATCTTTGGAACTGTGAATTGGCTTTCAGAAACTGACTGGAGGGAGAAAGCTGGCTGATAACTTGAAATTAGATCCATTATCAGGGCCTATGGTGTGACTTCAGCAAAAACTATCCAGAGAAAGTAGTAAAATTTCAAAATCAATATGTCATGAGATAGGAAGCCAGCAAAACTCACTAGAAAGAGTGACAACACAGTCAGGTTTTTATTTATTTCATGAAATAAGTCTGTAATGAAAGAGTTGCTGCTGTTCACACTAACTTAAAAACAAATAGGCAATGCTCACAACAGGACAACACCAATAGGACAGCAGCACTCCTATTGAGGAAGAGGAAGAGGAAACAGTACAAAGCTTGGATGGTTTCATTCTTTGAGTGTTTTCCAGAATTCAGTACAGTTCTGCAAATGAGATCGTACCTCATGACTACAATCAAGATAACTTCCTGAATCTTAAAACTCTGTATCTGTTAATACATAAAACAATAGCAACACTCTAATGAGTCCTAGGGTCCCAGTTTTTATTCATGTTCCATTTTCTTTTATCTCTAAATCTTGCATTGAAGTGCTGGTACATAGACAGTCCTTATCCACACACTTTGTATATTCTTGGGCCTTTATCCAAAACATTTGGATAAAATGTTCTTTATCCAAAACATTTCACCTCTATCCAAAACATTTCACCTCTATTTTGTTGAATTTGATTATCTACATTGTCAATGTGGTACTAGAGTGAACAACAGAAAAACTGTCTTGCAGGACAAATCCCAGTAAACTATAATGCAGGTTTATGGTGACAAAACTCTGCCTTCTTTTTCCATCAATACATTGAACTTTCTGATTTCTCTGATAGCACAGATTGGAGATCTGAACAAGACTCTTTTCAATGTGGATTGATGGCAAGGCTTTACAGAAAACATAGCATTCACAAGATAGAGTTCCCTGTAGTAGAAAGTGGTCGAGTGGGGGAGAGTCTTTTCCCCCCACTCTTGAAGATTGAGTTATGCTTGCATATTATTTTAATCCTGTACCAATTAAATTCGTATTAATGTTTAACTTCTGAAATGAAGGACTTGCCTTGCAACTGTTCAGCTCTTGGTTCAAAAAGATTTCTTTAATTTAGGCAGATAAACTTGTAGAATTCTGCCATGTTTTCTATACTATACCAAAAGAGCAATTCTTTGAAGTGCAACCTTAGCTAACTGTTTTAGCAGAGTTTTAAACCTAGAGTCACTATCACAGAAAAATGTTTTTTACTTTTTTTCAAAGTAATTTTGTTCATGACACCTTCTCCCCAAAAGCACCAGCAGTTACCACAGTCACCTACTGTCGTCAGTTGCATCTGTAATTTCATCCATCACAGCATTTTTATGCATGGTTTCAAGGTTTGCTATGCAACAGCAACCAAACAGAGGAAATCTGGTGAATATTCAACACCAATATTAACGAAGGAAAATGTTATGGGGAAAGTTGTGGGTACCAGTTCTTTTCATTTACAGCTAAAATAATCTAGTTTGCTTGTTTAGTATGACCACATGCTTCTAAGGAACTCAGGGGGTCAGGGGTGATATGCAAAGTATTTTTATGCATCTGCAGGATAACAACACCAAGATTCAGAGTAATCTGAGTTGTCCCTCTTCTATATGAACATAGAACATGTAAAGGAGGTAGTAGATGCTAGTCATAACATCCAACTTCATCATTCAGACATTCATATATTTGACTGCAAAACATTAAACAGTTCTTCTCACATACGCATCATACCCAGATAGATTTTCCCCAGTCCTGGGAGCAGGATTACACAGGGCTTCCAAATAAAACAGAGGACTACATGTATTCAACTGTACATGCACAGAGTCCCCTTATACATGTTTAGGTGAACCTGCATAAGTAATAATGGTGGAGTCACTATGTGTGCTGACATTGGGGTGAGATCAATGGGTACAGACTATTTACCTCTCTACATTGTTGTTGAACCCATGGAAGCACACATGAATTAACTGATGACTAGCTAAAGAATAGAAATGAGCCTTATTTTTGAGCAGGAATCAAAATCTGGGTCTTCCTGGTCATGCTCCAAATACTGTATCCACCATACCACACTGCTTTACCTGGTATCTGATTGGTTCTATTTAATGTAGTCCATATAGTGAAAACTTCCAACTTCTTGTTCTGCATTCTGGAAAATGTGGTCTTTTCCCTATTGAGTTTGCAGCACTGCTGTTAATAATGTAGGAAACTTGCCATAGCTTGGCTTCCATGCATGAGGTGTTGGGAGGTCAACACCTATGTCACTGGGTTCCTCAGCTTTTGTAGCCTTTCTAGAAGCTATCCATGGTGCTGAACTTCATCCTTAAAGTCACTCTTATAAAGCTGCAAAGAAAAACTGCACTGACTGAAGGGATCCACTCATGTAGGATCACCAGCCATTTTTCATATATATCCCTTAATTACTAGAGAAACCCCCTCCCAATTTTATAAGAGATAAGTGGTCAATTTTTCAGTGCATTTTGCTTCGAGGTATCACCAAATTCTCTTGAGTGTGTGTTTTTGTTTTGGGGTTTTTTTTTTGGCAGGGGGGGTGGGGGGACACTGATCCCAAGGGAAAATGGTAAGATACATTGTTCTGCTCTTGGAAAAAAGTGGGAGAAATCCTTGCTGACACAAAATCACAAAATCACGCAGGTGCTGTTGTTGTACATTTGTTTGTTTAATTCTTTTTTCATTGAAAAAAGATGGTATGGCTGCACAACACACAAAGGTCTCACTACATTTTCTGGGACCTGTGCCAGAATTACTATTCTGGGATGCATTTAACCAGCCATCTGGTCAAAAATGTAAGTCAAACCCACTCACCTCTACACAGTTCTCGAAATTGTTGCTTTACTCAGTTTACAGAAGATTTTTCTTTTCACTTCTATCCAAATGAATTTCCAATGAATAATTGGCTGAAGTTACTTACAGATGTATGAAAAATCTGGTTTCATTCTCTTTTTCAGGATATATCCAATTCACAACGTTCTAATCATACAAGGCCTTGGACATTAACTGTACATTTATGAGTTGGCAATGTGATTCACAAACCTGAAACATTGCTTCATTAAAGCAAATTATATTGGGGATAAGGAACAACCCTGTCTCATCCCATGGCTTAGGATTATTGTTTCTGTAATACCATCATTTACAATTATTTTGCAGTATTTTCTGAATATAATTGATTTATTACTTTCTTAAACTTTGTTCCAAATCTCTATTACAATCTTCATTGTTGGCCATTCCACACAGTCAAAGGCTTTAAATATATCTAATGCTAGTATACTTGCCTTTATATTTTGCTTCTCAATATAGCAGTTAATATTTAATATTCTCCTTACTACACCTGATACAAAGGAGAACAAATTCAAATACATAGCAAGTTGCCTATGTTGAATACTGCAAGGTATCATGTGGAATTATAATGTTTCCTCATTTGCCAAATTTTGCATGGATATACATTTTACTGACTCAATATTTCAAAGCAGAATTAACTGTATGGGAAATGCGTCACAGCCTGCTATTGTATTCATGTGTGGCAGTTCTTTCCTTGCATCTTCATACATTCAATTGTATAATTATTATTATCTTCTTTTAGTTCTATCTCTCTCAGAATGCAGTTTAATATTCTTCTGTTTTACTGCACTGCTAAAGGAAACTACTTGATTTATTAAATACAATACAAAACTTTTTCTTTAATTATTCTATTAGAGTAGAAAGTAGGTTTCTCTGACACTCTTGAAACCAACATAATTGTGGAAACATGGTTACTTTTCCATTAGAGATTCTGGAAGTACCAAAATGAACTCCCTAATATTTGGAATAACAGAAATAAAAAGCATACATTATCCAAAGGAGTTTGAGGCTTAATGGGATCTCTTCCTATTTCAGCCACAAGGAGCCTCTTTCAGTCTAAGGGCTGGATTCAATTTTGGAAAACAGGGTGGGGTAGAAAACAAAGTGGGAGCTATAGCAAAAGGGGGCTATAGCAAATCCACCTTGCACAATCTACACAATCTTTTGGACCATTTTTTCTCCCAGAAATTTATGAGGTAAGGATTGCACAAAAGAAAAAATTGCTAAAGAATCACAATAGAACTAATCTCTGCTCTGACATAGTGATCATTTACATTGGTTGTTGGCAAGGTAGTCAAAGGGTTTTTGTTTTTGTTTAACAAGAAAGAAAGAAAGAAAGAAAGAAAGAAAGAAAGAAAGAAAGAAGGAAGGAAGGAAGGAAGGAAGGAAGGAAGGAAGGAAGGAAGGAAAGAAAGAAAGAAAGAAAGAAAGAAAGAAAGAAAGAAAGAAAGAA
>NW_025336284.1:3197648-3248561 GCF_004798865.1 Varanus komodoensis | reverse complement strand
GAAAGAAAGAAAGAAAGAAAGAAAGAAAGAAAGAAAGAAAGAAAGAACCTTACAACTCACTCAAACAACCAGAAGATTTTCCCCAAGTCCACAAGCCCCTGGCCAACCTGCTATTCCACATAATTTTGTGTTGACTCTAAATCTGATTTCATTCTTTGTATTTCTTCATCTAAATCATTATAAAGATGTTGAAGAGCACTGGGCCCAGGACTGAACGCTGTGGCACCCTACTAGTTACCTTTTTTTTGTTTGAGAAGGTGCCATTGATAAGCACTCTTTGCGTCTGATTTAGCAACCAATTTTGAATCCATCTAAGGGTTTTACCTTTACGCTGTATTTTTATGGCCGAGTGCCTTCTCCTGCAAGTTTTCAACACAATATGGCAATTCTTTAACTATAAGCTTCTGATTGAAAGGTGAGCAACACAAAACAGACACACAAATAATAAGACTCACTTGTTACATGAAACCACTGGGGGAGGTCATCAGGAGTTTGGGGCTGAAGTGTCATGAGTACACTGATGACACTCAGTTCTACCTCTCATTCTCATCATCTCTAGGTGAGGCAGTGACTGTTCTAAATGGTTTCTGAGCTCAGTAATGAACTGAATGTGGGCCAATAAGCTGATGCTCAGTCCAGATATGATGAAAGTACTGTTGGTAGGGTGTCTATTTGTTCAGCTCAATCATTTTTGGCCTTTTCTAGATTGGGTTATGATCCTCCTAAAGCCCTCGGCCTTGGAATACTCTTGGATCCCCAGTAGTCACTTGTTCTCCAAATGGACTTGGTTTCCAAGAATACTTTCTATCAGCTGTGTCCCTACTTAGACAAGTGAAGCTTTGCTATGACTCTCCATGCATTGGTAACCTCCTGCTTGGATTACTATAATGAACTCTACATGGGGCTGCATTTGAAAATGGTCCAGACCTTGCAATTTCTCCAATATTGGACAGCACACCCACTGATTAGGCCTGGCATTCATGAGCATATCATGCCAGTCCTGTGCAGGCTATATTGGCAACTGGTTGCCATCCAGGCCCAATTAAAGGTGCTTACAATAACATACAATAACATACAAAACTCTAAATGGTTTGGGTGCAAGTTACCCGAATGAACATCTTTCTTCATATGTACCAGCCCATTCATCTGAAGCCTTTCTCCACATTCCTACACCTGAGGAAGTGAAGCGGGAGTTTGCAAGGAGGAGGGCTTTTTCAAGTAAAGCACCTCAACTTTGGAATTTGATTCCACTGAAGGTCTGTTTGGTGCCTACTCTTTTGGCTCTTAGGCACCAGCTTAAGAGATATTTGTTCCGTAACTATTTGAACAGGTGATTTTTTATTTTAATGTTGATTTTAAATGTTATGCCATTATATGCTGCTGAAAACATGTATTAAAACTATATATTGATACAAACTAATTTTAATTGATTCTTGTTTATTTTTAGAGTTTTGGAACATAATCTATGTTCTATTTATTGTTCTACTATTCCTATTCCTATATGCCCTCCCGCCCCTTGAGATCAGCAACGGATGTCCTTCTCCGGGAACCCTCTGTGAATGATATTAGGAGGGTGAGTACCCAGAGGAGGGCTTTCTCTGCGGTGGCACCCCATCTATGGAATGCGCTCCCCAGAGAGGTCTGCCTGGCGCCGTCGTTATTTGTTTTTCGGCACCAGGCTAAGACCTTTTTATTTAAAACTTATTTTAATTGTTAAATTATTGAATTAATTAGGATTTTAAAATTTTTAGCCAAGAATGCACCGGGTTTTTTTTATTTTTTTTTAATTGTTATATTATTATTATTTATATATGTTTTTATGTATTCTTTGTGAGCCGCCCCAAGGCTTTGTTGCAATGGGGGAGGCATAGAAATGTTTTAAATAAATAAATAAATAAATTTTGTTTTATTTAATTTTGGTTGCTTATTTATGGATTTTATTGTTATTCGTCTTTTGGACTTGTCAGTTGTTGTGTTGTGGATTGGATTGTATTTATTATGTTTTATAGATTTTATGGCTATATGGATTTTACAGATAAATGGATTTTATTATGAGGTAAGCCTCCTAGAGAGTCTCAGGCAAGTGGGGTGACAAATTAATTGAATTTAAAAAATAAATAAAATAAATAAATTCCAGCATTGTTCATGTTCTGCTGCAGACAGAAATCTGAAGAACTTCAAGCAAACTACATGAAATGCTAAGAAGTGGAAAATAATATTTAGTATACAAAAACAATAAGACCTTTATGCAATACAGGTACATGACACATATTAGTGCTTTTTTGATGCACAAATACATTATGCCTGTATTTATGAGTGGCAAAGACTCTGGCATGACACCTTTATTTTCTTCTCTATCATGAAGTATAATTACTAATGTAAAGGTGCAGATCTCTTTCATTTTCTCTCACTACATATGTTTATGATTCTGAAATGTAATTCTGCTCAGAAAAATAAAATTGGTCAAATACATAACTATTAAAGTAAGTTGTTAACTAGTCAAGTTTTCTTTGCTATTTAGAATATATTAACTTTTTTGAATCAACCTCAGCTTCAGCTGGGGTTAATTTTTTTTTTTTTTTTTTTTTACTTCTAGGAGTTTTGGTGATTTGGAGATGGGGATTAAAAGGTTTTGTGAAACTTCCTCCCAACACGATTCTCTTTTTTCAGTGTGGCTCTATTAATGCAGGGCGACAACATATGTTATCTCCAGTATTAGTCTTGCTTGGAGAAGACACATTAAAATACGTGGGGCTATCAAACAGTGTGTACAAACTATCACATCATCATAAAACCAATCAGAGTAAAGTAACTTACTGTATGCACTGCTAGGAGGAAATAATAGAATCCAATAGCAACCAAGGCTTTGCAGAGTATGGCCATTTCTGTTTTGCTCTCACTGCCATCTCCCTACTCACCAAGATGGAACCTTCATTTTCATATCTGGTCATTTCAGAAGACATTTTGGATTGCACATTCAGGAAAACACATTGTCTCCATTGAACTAAATGCTGCCACCTCCTTGGAAAGGGGCACATGGAGCTATGGTAAAACCTGGAGAGCCAGAGTAGATTCTGGAAAAAAATGGAAGTTCAGAAGGTCACAAAAAGTCTGTGTAGGTCAAAAATAGTACCTAGTAGATATGAATAGAACAAGGATATGGATATCTGATGCAAAAAGGCAGAGGCCACTGAAAATTAGGGATACAGAAATCAGAAGTATTCCAGCTCATTAAAGTCTTCTAAGTTCCCCTCTGAAGCTTGGAGTCTATCAGATTGTACAGGTTTTTTATGTGTAAAAATCAAAATTATTTGAGCACTTACTTAAGTGTCCATTCAGAAGTACCTCTATGAGTGTTCATCCTCCTTCCTCTCAACCAGTAAACAGAATTACAAGCTTAGTAGTGTCTGAGCTTTGACTACAGATTTCACCTAGTTTCTTGATTGGGAGATGCAACAGGATAAATTCTAGCAATAAATGAGAATTAACAATTCCTCAAACAGTTCTAGTGAAATCTGTACTTCACTGGTACTTCACCTCCCAATATTGCTTACATAACTGAATAAGTTTCCATTATGGACCAGTAATAATGACTGACTCAAACCTTTTATTTGCAACAGCCAACTGTATTTGACATATCTGAGGTCATCCAAGACTGCAGTTGGTTATCATAGCCAAAAGCTATTGATAGACAGATCCTGCATGACAGTTCATAATCCTTTATAATCTAGAAGGGTTTTGTACTCAAATGACCTCTAGCTCAGTCCAAATGGTGATGTTTTGTAGTATAATATACTTGGCCATATAACTTGTTACATCTACATTACTGCAGTAAATAATATTGGTACCAAAATATGTGTAGTTGAAACCAGGAATGTACCAAGAAGCTAATGAAAAGCTGATAGTTGTCAGAAATTATAGCTGACAACTATCCAGCTACAAGGCAGAGAAATAGAAACGAACCCCAGCATATAATCCCACACCACAACCATATTGCCTAACAGCTGAGGAGGTGGACCCAATAGTCTGTTGTCACAGTTGTAAGGTGCCCCAGTTGGGATCTCAGAGGGAGAAGTGAAGGCATGCCCATCTCCACAGCACTCCTCCCTCCAGGGACAACATTTGTTGGGTTCAATATTTCACTTTGTTCAAAGACTTACATGTAAAATAAAGATGTTTGGCAAAAGCACTGGTGAGATCGTTGCTGCTGGGAGGAAGAACTCAGCTCACAACAGCTAGTAAGTCAACAGCTGGCAAATTGTTTCCTCAAATGCACTGCACTGCTGGCAGAGGGGAGTTACTATGTAACTGGTTGGAATCCACAAAATGTATCAACTTGCTAATTGTCTGGTATGCGGTATGCATACCTGACTAGCACCTTCTGGCAAAAGGTACCATTGCAACAGTATCTTGCCAGAGCTTCAGAAATAGCTCTTGGATGCTTCTCTTCTTGCTATCTCAATATTAAACTGATTTATTCTTTGTCTTTATGGAAGTTCCTACCTCAGACTGTAAAATAAAACTTTAAAACCTGTAAAATTCTGTAACTTTTGATTGTTTTATATTTAATCTGTTCCTCAAATATCTGATGTGATGTAATGTTCAGGCTATGGAATGCTCCCTCTAAAGAGAGCCACCTGGTGCCATCATTATATACTTTTTGCCACCAGGTCAAGACCTTTTTATTCAACCAATATTTTAATATTAATAGATTTTAATTATTCTTATAATCATTTTATCTGTCTAACTTATTTTAATAATTAATTTTATATTTCAGTCATGGGATATCTAATTTCTTATTGTTTGGGATGTGTACTCTGTATTTATAGATTTAGAAATAAATTTATTTATAGATTTGTAAGCCATCCAGAGATTAAAGTGATGGATGGTCTATAAATAAATAAATAAATAAATGTTTAACTTATGTTTTCTCAATGATGATTTCTGTAGTGTCCGTGTGTGCTTGCATATTGTTCTTGTAGTTCACCCATTCAAAGTCTCATTCCCCTACTTGTTATGTGTATGTGACACCAACTCTATAAAACACTCTGTATATGCTCAGTTCTTTTGTAACCAGTCTTAAACTGACTACCCTTCAGTGCTGCTGAAATTCGGTATACCTATTTGCTGTTAATAAACTGATGAATACTTGACTGTACGTTCTGTTGGGAAAGTCCAAATAAAGCCTTACATAAAAGATATGCTTTTGTGTGTCCCTTTATTATAAGGCAGCAGTGCCCTTACTCCTTTCCCCTGGAAGGGACCTGAACTTTTTGTCCAGCTCCACCTGGGAGAAGCAGATAGCTCAAGAGTCTTCAGAATTTTAGCCATTCTTCTGCAGAGTCATACACATGCCTGAGTCTACAAGATCCATTGTATCAATAGGTTAGAACCCTTGATCTGTTCAGGAATGCTTGCACAGTGATACATGCCCCAGCTACCCTGCAGTTGCAAAGTGAAATCAAGTTTCGGGCTGCAGCTAGCTTACTGGCTCCAAGGAGCAGTGTTGAATAGATTCTCTTTGCTATAATGTAATCTACTTCCACTGAATGTCAAAACGTATACCTGGAAGCAGTTATGATTCATATCACTCAACCATTTGTCTCCTCAATCACCCTATATCACATTTTGTAACATCCTTTCTGATGTATTTATATTGTCCTCTGTAAATGTACCCATGCATCATCACCCCAAAATTTTGTAGGTGACTCACAATCTGTAAAATACTCTGCATATGCTCAGGAAGCTCAAAGCTGGTTCAGTATACTGGCTACCCTGCAGTGCTGTTGTTTTTTCTCAGTCAAATATGGGTTGCCGGGGTGTCCCGCCAATAAACTGAATGCCGCATCTTCCATCTGAATCCAAATGTACATTTTCCTGGTTCTGCAATTTTGAGATTTCCTGACAGCTCCCTTTGGATTCAGGCATTCATTCTTTGCAGGTCTGAAATTCTGACAAAACTGCCCAACTTCAACCTCAGTGATGTAGCTAAACTATATTTCTAGTCTCTCCAACATTCATTCTGAGTAACTTTTACAAGTGTACTCAGGATTGTGAGATTATCTCAAATTATGGAACAAAGTTAGTTCAGTAATGCAATGGGATATTGCTAGAGACTCTAAAGCTGTGATATCCATACTTTTAAAAAAATGACGGTCTGTGGAAATTTTGTACTGTAGCAGGCCAGGATTAGTTACATTTCTTTTTTCTCCCAAAGTTTCAAGACCATTTATTTATTTATCGATGTATATCCTGCCTTTTTCCTACAAAGGGCTCAAGGCAGCTTACATCATCTCTCCTCCTCCATCTTATCCCCACAACAACAACCCTGTGAGGTAGGTTGGGCTGAGAGTCTGTGACTGGCCCAAAGTCACCCAGTTGACTCCATGGCTGAGCAGGGACTAGAACCCAGATCCTCTGAGTCCCAGTCCCATGCTCTTAATCACTACACCACATTGGCCCTCGCTTGCACTTCCTCATACATATCCTCTTGACCTTCACTTTTAAACCATGGAGGCATATGCTCAGCATTGCAGATTTGATACTCCCTTTTCCGCAGTTAGTGAATAGTGTTCCCTCTCTCCTTCTCTCTCCCTCTATACAGATACATACATACCGAATGCAGTGCAATATGCAAAGTATCATTGACTTAGCAATCTAGCTGTCAGTCCTGCACTGAACATGTGCCTCCTGTGCTTTATTGGTGTGTTCCCCTGTGCTGTCTGCAAGTACATTAGTGATCATCTGTCTGCCATATTGCTGTTGTTTGTTCAATAAAAACTATTATGGAAAGCCCCACCTCCCCTGTTGTGTCTCTGGTTACAGTATCTGAAACTCGCAGCTCTTCTAGCATATGCTGGAACAATCAAATATTTAAAACTGAATTTCTCTTTAGCCTAAGTGCATTATGCATCTGGTAGTGATTGCCTTCCCTAGAAGGATGTTGCATGATTAGTAATAATGCAGCAATTTTACATTTGTTTCAAACATTTATGTTAATCATCTTTTATACCTTATTTGATGTTTATGATCAGTGACTGACTGCTAACACCTGGTTTATAGGCCACAAAGTTGTATTTTTTTCAGAATTGTTCTAGCACTTGTCAATTAATTATATACATGTGTACTTCATACAACATAGATTAAAGTGAAGACCAGAGAACAGTATAATAGGGGAACTTGAAAAGTTGCCCTGAAGGAAGAAGGAACATCATGATGTTGAAGAAAAATGGCATTCACTGAGATGTGTTTCCCAGTAATCCCTACCTATATTGATATATGGGCCAACCCCTTTTATAAACAATACTGTACATCTGTTTCTCCATATAAGGGTAAAGCAGCAGCCAGATTGATTACCACCAATTAATACCACAATCAAATTGAGAATGAGAAGAAATGTTCTATTTAGAGTTCATAGCGTCATCCTCATAATGCATTTAACTGGATTCCGAACATTTCAAACATGGAAGGTTTTCTGGGAAAGCTTGCTATTTCATTCACTATTCAGAAATCTATTTACTATTGGAGAACATCAATGCAAATATTGTTATGCAGGTGGCAGTCTTGGGCAGTGAAAGCAATTAAACCCCCACCCCAAATTTTAAAAAAAAATTACACAATACTCTGAAAGCTTCTACAGTGTGTACAGACTTTAAAGTGAAAATGTCTTTAAGTCACAACGTATTTTTCTTTTTTTATGACTGTGTCAACTGGTCTGAGCAATAAAACATGAAGCTTAAGCATGTTCTGTCAATCAATACTGCAGTCCAGACTGCAACTAATCATATGGTTCAAAGGCAGCATTATAAAATTCCATATTTCAGATGGAAGAATCTTGGGAACTATCTTAGAGCTGTGAAGAAATGACATCTTGGAATTGTCCACCCTATTGCTGGGCTGAGAAATTGGGGAGGGGGGGATCCAAAATGCCCCATGCCTAGTATCATTCTAGGACATTTAGGCTGGGCTGAGAAGGGAAAGCTAAACCTTCCCAAAATACACAAGAACATTTGTGGAAATTCTGTGAAACAGTCTTTTATTTCTAGGAGGAATATAAAAATATCAGTCCATTTCAGGGTGAGAAATATTTTCTGACAAATTTTAGTTTGCTCTATCCGCAATTTTCCAAGGGTTTCCAAATGTTGCCTTTGCAAAGGTTAATTGTGAAAACATCTGGTTTCTAATGTAGGAGCAGTTTGATGATTGTACGAGAAAAGACTGGTCACCTATATGCACTCCTTGGCCAAATCATAAGTTAAGCAGAAGCAATGTGAGTTCAACCCAGGATAATTCATCTGAAATTTCTTCTTTTTTGAGTTCCATTTAGAAAACAATTTGTTTTCTGTCATATTGAATGAGAATGCCCCCAAACAAATGTGCAATACTTAATTGTCACAGTACTACTGGAAACCCACAACAGAAACCAAAAGAGGTTTATGTCTAAATATACATGGTGAATGGAGAGAATTGACACCCAAACAGAAAGCACAAGTGTATAAATCAGTATCGATTTAGGTGAGCAGCATACACTTGGAACTGAATCCTGAAGCTCCTGCATCCTAGGCTGCTGCTTAAATTAGACCTGTTTTTCTCTTGCTGGCTACAGTGTTGTTGTTGGTGCTGGTTTTGTTTTGGGAGGGGGGTAAATTCACTCCATCCCCTTTTTGGACACACAGACTTTTGTTGTAGAAAACATACTACCCCCAGCATGGTCTATTGCATTGGACAGAATGAGGGACAAGTACCTGAGTCCACAGGCATAGTAAAGAGGCCCATGGAACCTAATTAAGTTTTTCAGGCAAAGGCATCACATGGGGAGCAGGTATGACCCACCTGAACGTGAACATTTTAAATAGTTTTGATGAAAAAGAAAACAAAAGTATTCACCATTTTCCCATTGATATAAACAGCCTTAAGAATCATAGAATCGTTGAGTTCCAAGGACCTGGGAGGTTAGCTAGCCCAACCCCCTATTCAGTGCAGGGTCTGCACTGAAGGATCAGGTATAACAAGCTTACTCAGTCAAATTACTCAGTAAAAGATACTTTTGAAATACACACGCACACACAACCACTGTCCCAGAAATGCAGCACTGGCTTTTGTACATCACTTTTGTTCATTTTGTACTCCTGTGGGCACAAATGCTTACAGAGGGTTATGCTGTTCTTGTCCCTGTTCAGGTTCTTTTCTTGAAAATTCGTCTGGATTTTTCAAAGTATAATTTCAGTTAACAGTTAATCATTTCTAATTCTGATTAAGATATGGAAATGATCTGTTGCTGCCCTGAATGATGGGGTGGAGGATGGGATATTTGTACTATTTCTAAAAACCAGGTGACTTATTATCGCAGCTGCTCCCAGCACAATGGCACATTTACTAGTTCTCCAATTGCTCTCCAATTGTTCAAATATTGGGACAGTGTCATGCAGTGGAACTATAGACTAAACCTCAAAGTGAAAAACAAACAAACAAATAAACATAACATTCTGATCCCAGTGAGTATCAAACATTATTTATTATACACACTGGTTTGTGTTTTGTTTTGTTCTGTTTTCTCACAATCCCCAGAATTCAATCCTACAATGCCATGGAAATGTCAGCAACTTCTTCCCACACTTTGCTGGAAGCCAACATTTTAGCACCTTGCCAAGTAACATTTGGTATTGCATGTGTGTGTTCCAGAGAAATACAATAAAAGTGCATAACAGACTAGATGTTATTGTATCTACAAACTCATGTTCTTGGCTACTACTGTCTTACATTTCAGCAGATCTACAACTGATACATATTTACAAAGAAAAATGTTAAAAGTACACAGAATTAGATATTAGAATGACCCTATTTCTGTTGTTGGAATATATCATTAAATTAAATGGCTATAAATCGAATGGAATGAAAAGAAATTGGTTGCAATCAATATCTGTTCTTTCATATTTTTATTTAATGTTGAGGAGTTTTTTATCCATATATATATATATATATATATATATATATATCCATATATTTATATATATATATATATATATATGAGAGAAAGAGAGAGAGAGAGATCTGAGCTAACCTCAGCATTTAAACTTGAAAAGGAGCACTGGCCTTCTAATAGCTTTTGAGTTAAAAGTATGAGATAAAATACCAAGAGGGAAAGGCCAAAGAGTGAGCATCTAATATAGGTCTTCATATAGGTATTGTAAAGATCTTATGCTGTATAACACTTAGGCTGAAAATATTTTCATTTATGTTACTATCTGGGGACTTTCTTTCTCTTTTTGTGAAATCCTTTAGGATGCAGGACAGTGATCTAAAAAGTTGTGAAAACTCCCCTTCCCATCAGAAGCTTCTTTCCCAACTCACTTTTCCTATTCTCTGTCATCAGTACTACAACCAGGGCTTTTTTTTGTCATAGAACGCACCGGAACCGCATTCCAGCACCTTTTTTTCCAATGGATTTTATGAAGTGATTTTGAACGGCATAGCAGATCCAGCAGCAAACATCATTAACATAGTGCCTGCAGGCTGCTTTTGTGTCTACTACCTGCTACCTGATAGTGAGGGCCCTGCTCTTGGCTGGGGACACTGCTCCGCTGCTCGGCTTGGGATTGGTGTGTGTGGTCGCGCGCTTACTGCCAGCAACGTGAGTTCTGGCACCTATTTTTTACAAAAAAAGCACTGACTACAACCAAGATCACAAGAGTATTCTACCTATTGCTTCTTTCTTGAATGTCTCCAAAACAGTTCAATATTCCTGACACTGAGAGCAAGTTTGAAGCAAGCTTTTATCCACATACTTTACTGAGCAAAATAATATTACTGTAAAACAAAGACTGCTGGTGTGGAGGAAGGATCTGCTAGGTTAACGGATAAAGTGCCAAAATACAATATATTTCATGGCTAGATTAACCACTATTTAAATTATACTGAGGGACAGAAACCTATGCAAATGTTATAATGATCAGAGAAGGTTCATACAGTTTCCCTTATCCTGGACATTTTTAACAACTTCTTGACATTTTAGAAAATAATGAAGAATGGTGTTCCATTTCAATGGAGCAAAGCTCAGGGAAACAAGGTTCAATCTGGATACCAAGAAGTATATTTAGGACCACTAGGGTAAGGAATGGGCTTCCATGGGAGGTTTTTCAAGCCCCATCAGTGATGGTGTTCAAGGATAGGCTGGACATGCATATGGTAGACATGTCATGAGCAGAGCTGGCTAGAGCTGGGGGTCAGACCAAATGGCCTGGGAGGCCCCCTCTGTTTCCGTTTCTATAACAATCTTTTTCAATGGATAGGTTTTCATATTTGGAAAAGATGGGACAGTAAGATTGGACCAAGGGGAAGACCAAGAAGAAAATAGATTGTTAAATATATTCTATTCTATGCAATTAATTACTCTATACAAACCACAGGGTTGGATCCAATATTGCTGTTGTTGTTAGTTGCAAAGTCATGTCCAACCCATTGGAACCCCATGGAAAACATTCCTACAGGCCTTCATGTCCTGCACCATCTGCTGGAGTCCACTTAAGGTCACATTGACTGCTTCAGTGACTCCATCTAGCCACCTCATTCTGTGCTAACCCTTTCTTCTTTTGCTGTCAATTGTTCCCATTAGGCTCAAGCATTAGGCTCTTCTCTAGTTAGTCCTTCCTTCTCATTAGGTGGCCAAAGTATTTGAGTTTCATCTTCAATATCTGGCCGTCTAAAAAGCAGTCAGGGTCGATCTCCTCTATGACTGACTGGTTTGATCTCCTTGCAGTCCAAGGGACTCGGAGGAGTCTTCTTCAGCACCACAATTCAAAGGCCTCAATTCTTCAGCACTCAGCCTTCCTTATGGTCCAGCTTTCACAGCCATACATTGCAACTGGGAAAACCATAGCCTTGACTATACAAACTTTTGTCGGAAGGGTGATGCCTCTGTTTAGTATGCTGTCGAGATTTGCATAGGTCTCTTCCCAGGAAGCAACTGTCTTTTAATTTCTCGGCTTCAGTCACTGTCTACAGTGATCTTGAAGCCCAAGAAAATAAAATCTGTCACTACTTCCATTTCTTCCCCATCTATTTGCCAGGAAGTGATAGGACCAGATGCCATGATTTTAGTTTTGTTAATGTTGAGTTTCAAGCGAACTTTTGCACTCTTCTCCTTCACCCGCGTCAAGAGGCTCTTTAGTTCCTCTTCACTTTCTGCTATTAGAGCAGTATCATCTGCATATCTGAGGTTGTTGATATTTCACCTGGCAGTCTTAATTCCAACTTGTGATTCATCAGGTCCCACCTTTCTCATGATGTGCTCTGCATCTAAGTTAAATTGCCAGGGCAACAGTATACAGCCTTGCTGAACTCCTTTCTCAATTTTGAACCAATCAGTGGTTCCATGTTCAGTTCTCACTGTTGCTTCTTGACCCACATACTGGTTTCTCAAGAGACAAATTAGATGGTCTAGTGCTCCCATCTTTTAAGAACTTGCCACAAATACTTCATGATCCAGAGTATGTTGGCAATTCAATCTCTAGTTCCTCTCCCTCTTTGAAATCCTGCCTGTACTTCTGATAGTTCTCGGTCCACATACTGCTGGAGCCTAGCTTGTAGGATTTTAAGCATCACTTTGCTAGCATGTGAAATGAGTGCAATGGTGCGGTAGTTTGAACATTCTTTGGCATTGTCTTTCTTCGAAATTGGAATGCAAACTGACCTTTTCTAATCCTGTGGCCTCTGTTGAGTTTTCCATATTTGTTGGCATAATGAGTGTAGCACTTTTACTGCATCGTCTTTTAGGATTTTAAATAGCTCAGCTGGAATACTGTCTCCTCTACTAGCTTTGTTGCTGCTCAGTCTTCCTAAGGCCCATTAGACTTCACATTCCAGGATCTCTTCCTCGAGGTCAGTGACCACCACATCATGGTTATCAGGGACGTTAAGCTCTTTCTTGTATAGTTCTTCTGTGTAATCTTGCCACCTCTTCTTAATCTCTTTTTCCTCTGTTAGGTCCCTGCCATTTTTGTCCTTTATCATGCTCATCTTTGCCTGAAATGTTTCCTTCATACTTCCAATTTTCTTGAAGAGATCTCTGGTCCTCCATATTCTATTGGTTGGGGCATAGACTTGGACTACTGTGATGTTGAATGGTTTGCCTTCAATTCGAACTGAGACCATTCTGTCTTTTGAAGATTGTATCCCAGTACTGCTTTTTCTATTCTTTTTTTTTTACTCCGAAGGCTACTCCATTTCTTCTGAGGGATTCTTGCCCACAGTAGTATACCTAATGGTCATCTGAATTAAATTCACCCATTCCTGTCCATTTTAGTTCACTGATTCCTAAGATGTTGATGTTCAGTGTTGTTATCTCATGTTTGACCACATCCAGCTTACCTTGATTCATAGATCTTACATTCCAGGTTCCTATGGAGTATAGATCTTTACAGCTTTGGACTCTCCTTTCACCCCCAGATACATCAGCAACTGAGTGTCCTTCAGCTTTGACCAAGTCACTTCATTCTTTCTGGTGCTACCAGTACTAGCCCTTTGCTCTTCCTCAGTAGCACATTGGACACCTTCTGCCCCGAGAGTCTCATCTTCCAGCATCTTTTTTTTTTTTCCCCTTTTGGTACTGTCCATGGGGTTTTCATGGCAAAGATACTGGAGTGGTTTGCCATTTCCTTCTCCAGTGGATCACTTTTTGTCAGAGCTCTCTCCTATGACCTGCCCATCTTGGGTGCCCCTGTATGGCATAGCTCATAGTTTCATTGAGCTAAACAAGCCCCTTTGCCATGGCAAGGCAGTGATCCAATATTAAGCTGTCTTAATTGTGCAAGATGAGAAGGCCTTCCGTGTCCTCTTCTTCCCAGAGCAACGAATGGAACTTACCCCATGATTTAAAGGTAGATAAACTTTCAGCAGTAGAACCAAGCAATTTCCATTGTAGTGGTTGATGGGATTAATGCCAACTGCAGGAGAACTGAGCAAGAACTATGGAAACTAAGATAACTTAGAAATCACTTTCTTGTTGGTTGGATAGTTCATGTTAAAAAAAAAACATTGTGAACCATGCTAACCACTCAGAGTTCCTTGGCATGTTGTGTGAACCCAGCCCTAGAGTGGCCTGGGGATTGTTGCTGGTCAGATAAGGTTTTTCCTTGCATGTGATTGGCAGATAAAACCTGGAAATAACTGGAATTCTTATCCATTCCATTTTGTTATTTTTCTTTTTGTTGTTGTCTACATTCTGTTTATACTGGAATTCATTATACTGGAATTTTGTGATGTTTTAAGGAACACAGAGGGATCCATAGGATTGGGCAGGCAACTGGGTGTACAAAACTGATTGATTACTTCTCTGATATTTCTCAGACTCACAAAAAGGTACAGGCAGAGAAAATGAACAGATGTATTTTGCCTGCAGATGCATGAAGGATTTTATAGGTAGATAATGTAATCAGCTTCCTATCTTGTTTGTCAGAGATTGTATCAATTTTTATTCTGGCTGTCTGAATTCACTTCCTCTGGCAAGTTCATTGGAACAACGGCTGTTGTGGACATCTTCGCTGTAGCAAATCTATTTAAAGAGGTACAGCAAATATAATTTAAATAGCTTCTGGTTACTTGCTGTATCTCTATTTAAAGGTGGTAATACTAGCATGGCTGCTAGTTCAGGAGAGGTATTACTACCACTCTATACAATTCTGGTGTGCCTGCAACTGGAGTATTGTGTTCAGTTCTGGGCTCCATATTACAGGAACCATATAGCCAGATTAGAATCAGTGCAGAGTAGGGCCACAAGGATGGTGGGTGGGTTACAAGAAAAGCCATATCAGGCAAGACCAAGTTAGCTGGGTCTTTTCAGCCTGGAGGAAACTCCAAGGTAATCTGATGGTGACATATATTTATGTAAGTGGGTGTAATATGGAGGTGGATTGACACCTATTTTCCCCTGTGGAGCAGGGTAGGACACATTCCAATGGAGCAAAGCTCAGGGAACCAAGGTTCAATTGGGATGCCAGGAAGCACTTCCTGACAGTTAGGACCCCTGGGGTATGGAATGGGCTTTCATGGGAGGTAGTTGAAGCCCTGGAGCTGGGGGTCAGACTAGATGGCCCAGGAGTTCCCTTCTGACTCACTCTGTTTCTGTTTTTCTAATTAATGTACTCTGTGAAACTCTGTGTTCATTTGAAAGAAGCTGCTCTGACTATGAGAGGAGAAATGCTGCAGATTAAAGCATAATTTGGAAATAAAAGGAAGGTGATGTTTATTTTTGCTTTCCTCTTACCATATTAGAACATACCAGTGTATTGAAAGATAAAGAATGAGTGAAGGAGAGGGTGAACAAGAATCATACTTATGAATTATTGGCTAAAAAGCCGGAGTAAATATGCCTCAAAGGTTGCTAAACTTAGAAGAACAAAGAACTTAGATATTTGTTTTCTTATGCACAGAGATTATTCACTCTCATTTTGGAGACTGCTTCTATTAGTAGTAGTAGGAACCCTAGTAGTCGTAGTAGTAGGAAAGGAACCTGTATTGGCATAATAATACAATACAGTACAAATCTAAACAAATCCACACAATCCCAGAGATCCTCAAACACAACATTACTAACTGGTACTAGAGTCACTCTGAACAATCTCTCACAGGAATGGTGGTGTTCTCTTCACTGTGTCAGCTGACTCTGTGGATAGGACAAATTGGACCTTTTCCTGGTCTGACTGAGCTCTCACATTGATCAGAATTCAACCTAGAAACTTGGTGCACAACTCAACTGAGCAGTCTAAAAGCATGTATGATACTGTTTCCATGCCCGGTGCATATTGGCAGTGCCTTACAATATATGGCACCCCCTTAAATCTACTTGACATTAGGGCGGACGGCACAGCATTGCATCACTATGGGTTCTTCCATAGTAGCAGACTAATGTTTATCTGTGCACATTGTTTTCAGAGGACCTTGGGTACCATTTTATATGTTTCTGATTTTACAGTAACTGTTGCATGTGCTGAACTTCCAATACCTAGTTGCAATTTTCAAAATTATAATGGGTTTTGTGGCTAAGCCTACTCTGTTATCTCTGTCTTTCTTTAATTGAACAGTGATGGAGATTTTGTTTAAGTGCTTACACTGTATAGTGACAGTGTACCCGTGCTGAATTTAAATTAATCCATCTTGATTAAACCTGCATCATGCTCAAAGGGTTGCTGTGACTGTATTAGGTATGGGGGCACACTAAAGATGCCCTGTTCTCTTATTTCCATGAGGAAAGACACAAGGAAGCCAGTGCACTCACCAGGGCTCTTTATTCTAGGAGGTCAAACTAGATGGCCCGGGAGGCCCCTTCTGACTCGCTCTGTTTCTCTGTTTCTGTTTCTATTGCCATTTACACCTTCCATGGCTGTGCTTCCCAAAGCGCCTAGCCCTTGCCTGCTCTGTCCCTCTTCTCTCTTGTTTCTACAGGAATGAACATGAACAGCATCACCCATGCAGCAATGGACAGCTGTGTGTCTTCATCACCAGGTTTCTCCTCACTGCTTGTATCCACCTGCCAGTGTGCAGTAGCCAGGCCAGCCCATCACAAACTCCACACTCCTCTCTCCCTTTGCCCCTCAATTCCGTCTCTCTCTGCCTCTCTCTCCTCCTCCCCTTTCCCTTCCTCTGCTTCCTCTTTATACTCTCTTCTCGCATACCACTCCACCCAACCCAGCTGTTCCTTCCCCAGATGGCAATCTTGCACAGCTGCACACATGCCCGCATCTCCCAGCCGTGGCAGTCTCGTGTGTTGTTTTGCCAGCCATGCCCTGTTGTCTCCAGCCCTGCTCTGTTGAAAGTCCCAGGAAAATGGGTGAGCCTCTCTACCTCTTCATAGTTGCCCTTTCAAGATTTTGGTCAAGTTCTCACTAACAGCAAATGCACTGAGAAGCCTCTGCTTGTTTATTGGTTTGTAGGTAATGGTTCATGTGATTGAATACTTTACTATATGTCATAGAATCATAGAGGAGTAGAGTTGGCAGGGGCCAAGACGGCCGTCAGATCCAATCCCCTGTTGCTGTTGCAGGATACCAATTTACACCATTCCACTCAGATGGCATTTCAGGTTTGTTTTGAATATCTCTAGTGTGGGAAAGCCTAGAACCTCTCTAAGCAACTGGTTCCACTGTCATATTGCCCTGACAGTGAGGAAAATTTTCCTGATATCTAGCTTCAATTTGGATGTCACAAGTTGAACTGATTATTACAGGTCCTACACATTGTCCTCTTTGTGGCAGCCTTTGTGATACTTATAAAGTGATATCTTGTGGTCCCCCCTCAGTCCTCTCTTTTCAAGGCTGAACATGCCCAGTTCTCTCAGTCTCTCTTCATGGCACAATGTTTCCAAACCCTGGATCGTTTCTGTTGCCATCCTCTGGACCCTTTCTAAAGTTTCTGCGTCTTTCTTCAATCTTGGTGCCAAGAGATATGTGTCTCTTACATATAGTGCAACTCCACCTCCCTTTTTGTCCTTTCTATTTTTCTTGAAATCCCACTAGAAGCTAGAGAAGAAGCACACTGGGAAGATCCAGGCATAGTGTACATGTTGCACCAAATTTTGTTTGTTATATATGATTCTCAATGCTCTTAATATTCTTGAAATATGAACAAGCACAGTGAAATTATCTAAATTAGGATTCCCAGTGAATATGCTGACTGGAGATTGTGAGAATTGCAGTCTGATGCCTCTGGAAGGCACCAGGTTGAGGAAAGCTGACTGAAACAATCTACAGCCAGAACTTCCTCTTTAAATCTCTTCTATCCCAGCCCATGATGCAATGTATCAGCTTCATGCATACTAGGCACATCTGATGTGTAGAATAAATAAATGACTAAAGGCATAAAATAGGCAAAACAAAAATTCTAATCTTGCAGACAACAACAGCAACAAATGCTCTGTATACATACAGAAGGGTGATGTAAGATTTTAGTGAAGATGGTAATATCAATTCCCTATCACTTGATTGCATGACAGATTAGATGTGCAGCTTTATTACATGGAATGCCACACTGAATGAAAATAGGATAGTTATTGTTGGGAAAAATTGGATAAATCCTGTCTGAAAAGCATTACTCCTGTGTGTCTTTGCATTGTGGGATCAAATCCTGTCTTCCTTCTCAAAACCAAGCTGTCACTGTTTAAAATGGCATTCCCCCACTCCTTTCTCTTACCTTTAGCTGTGGGCTACAGCAGACAGGCAATTTTAGCCCAAATATACCTTGTAAATAGTCATTGTTGGAATTCAATTTACATTAATCTTTTGATAGCCCAGAGGGCTTCATGTGCCCTGATGGTGCAGAATGTTTAGAGTCAAGATAAGGGTCTGAGCTTATCATGAATAGTTTCTAGTAGCTTGAATTTGCATGTCTGAGCAGACCTGGAGATGGGTTCAAGTTACTCAACTAAAGTGTCAATACAGGCAATTAGAAATATTTTAATCTCATTGTTACAGTGTGATTGACTGACATTTCTTTATCTGTTCTGTATGTGATGACCTCAGAATCTTATTGTAATATCAGCATTCTGTCATCAATTGCCCTGTACCTGTGTACCTACAAATGCCCTGTAATGGTATTGAAGCTTTGCAGCTGAGTTTATTTCTGCTAGCGCGGTAATGCATTATCGTGAGTCAACCGCAGGAACCTGGGATAGACAATAAAGATGCGGAGGTTCATAACGATTGATCTTTCCTACAAACCCGAGTTTTATTCCCTCTTCTCAAATTGAGATTCCGGGATTCTGACACTATCAACATAGCCATGGATTTGGGATGGGGAGCTAGCTCAGATGGATTCCAGACACTGAATTCTTACTCCTCCTGATCATCAGAAAAAATGGCTGATAAGAAGATATTAAATATTGCTCGAAACTCCGCTCTCCTCACGCAGCTGGAAGGCCAAGAAGGTGCTGAAAAGGAAAATACAGGAAAATATTTGGACAGAGGTGTGAGGAATGCAGTTAATTAATGTCTCAGGATAGTTTTTTGTGTTATCTTGCTTTCACAGAGATAAGAAAATGTAAACAAAGGGAAAGTTAAAAAAAAAAAAAGGAAGTGATGTATTGAGTATATAGACTGTATTTCTGCTAATAGTAATCCTTGAGACCCTCTGCTGGCTGAATGTCAAATTGCAATCATTGAGCAATTATAGTATTTGCTGATCGAAAATCAAACTGCAAGTGTGATCTGTAAAAACCATAATTGTGGACTGTAAATGACAAATTCAAGATTTTCTTTGGCAGCTGATGTCAAAATGTAGAAAGAGTGCAGAAAGAGTCTGGCAAAGAGTTCAAAAGAGAGAAGGCCTTTCTCATTTGCATCTGGAAAGAGTAGAGAAAAGTTGTGAAATGGATGGGAAAAAGAGATCATCATCGGAAAAACCAACAAACTTCCCAATATCTCAATCATCAACACAACCAGACAAGCTTGATATACTTCTACAAGCATTTGGAGAAATGAAGACAGATTTGAAAGATATGAAAGATGAGATGAAGAATGATATGAAGAAATTAAATATCAAAATAGATAATATGTGTGGAAGACTAAAAGGTTTAACGAAAATAATTCAAGAGAATATTCAAGCAATTACAGAAGTTAAAGCTCAGATGGGAGAACAAGGTAAAGAGTTAAGGGAAATAGGTGATCATTTAGAGGCATACTGGTTTAAAAAGGATGTAAAAAAGATTAGAGAATTCAAAATCCCTTCTTAAATATATGATAGAAATATGGATAAATGGAGATGGCAGTTATTTTTGGGAATTTCTCTGTTAACACCTGTGGTAGAAATGGAGAAATACCCAAAATTAAATCAAAGGATTGGATTAACAATTTTTTTAAACAATCATATATATAAATATTGGAAAAATAAGATAAAAATATAACACAATTTAGGGGTAAATTGTCAGAGGATAAAATTAAATTGGTTACATTTAATTCCATCAGAAAAAAGGATAAAGATGGAGGAAAATTTAAAGAGGAAGAAAGACAATTAACAAAATTTTAAATGATTGTGAAAAGAATGTGAGATTAAGCAAGAATATACAAGCAAAGGAAGAAATGCTAAAATTTATAGGACATTAATGGAGTTAGGGAATCAGACAAAAAGTTTAAAATCAATTTGTGAAATTGACATAGGTGAAAAAAAACAAGGATTGAAAGAATATTTGAAATAGACATGTATATAAGAATATGTCAGAATTGAAAATCATGGATATAAAGTGATATGGAGATGGTACTTAACACCAGTTAACTTGAATCAAATTGATGATAAATATTCTAATATATGTTGGAGATGTGGGAAAGGGATGTCAACTAAAAACATATGTGGTGGGATTGTGATAATATACAAAAGATCTGGATCATGATGTTTAACAAAATTAGAGTAATTTTACATATAAATTTAGAAATGTCACCAAGTATTTTGTTATTGCTGTTGATTGAAAAACAAGATATAAATCAAGTTAAGAAAGAATTGTTCCTGATAATGGCAGCTAGGTTAGTGATAGTTAAATATTGGAAACAGAATTGGGTTATGCAAAGCCACGAATGGTATAATGAAATATGGAATATGGTAGTTAATGATAAACTGACAACAGAAATAAAAATTTAAAAAGGGTTAATAAAAACAAATAAATATAATGAAATTTGGGAAGATTTTGTAAAAGCAGTATTGATAGAAGGTAAAGGTTGTAAGCCTAATCAATAATATATTAATTTTGAAAGGGAATATGGGTAAAATGAAGTATATTATATATTGTTAATTGTTATAATATATGAAATGAAATGGAGCTATTGCTGGTCTCCTTGGTAGTGGGAACACAGTGTTATTTACTTCTTTATTCATTAGTTGGGTTTAATGTGCTATATTATTGATAGTTTGGATGGTACATATTTGTATTTCAGATGTTTGTACTTATGTTTTTATTTTTTTTCTCTGTCCACATTTCTTCACCTGGTCCCAAACTTATTTGCTTAAGCACCAATTGCTAGTTTTTCTGGATTTTGTGCCGCTTTTCCCCAAGTCCTAAAAGGTTGAAATTATTAAGACTTTATTTATCCAAAATGCATTTTGAGCTGTACAAAAACAACTGATCAATCTCTTTCCTAATTTCAGTTTTCTGTTGTATTTTATTGCACATGCACATTTTTTTTCTTCTACAAAAAATAGCATCAGTTCAAATGTCAGAAATTGAAGATGAAAGAGTGGTTTTCAGTGTCAATTTCTAAAGGAATACCTCTGGAGCTAGATGAAGGAGAAACAGAACTGGAATTGAAACTAAGTGTGTAGTAGTTCTTACTGTTTTGTTGAACTTGTATTTATTTTAATTATGGATGTATATATTTATTGTAGCATATGTTTATTTAAATTCTCTATTAACTTTGTTGTTCAGATCTAATTACATTTTGAGCATGTATTTTCTATGGCTTTTTTATGAAAATAGGAGAGGGTAGGGTAGGGTAGGGTAGGGTAAGGTCGAATAGAATTTAATGGAGACCCAATTATTACAAGCCTTTATTGATGCCCTCAAGTAAATTTGGATGGAAAATGGAAGGGGATTACTTGTAAAGGAACAGAGCACCACTATGCTAAAATTTATTTATTTTATTTATTTATTAGAACATTTCTATGCCGCCCCTTGCCGAAGCCTCGGGGCGGCTTACAACACAATAAAATACAATAAAATACAAAAATAACAATATCAAATTAAAATTAACAATATAAAATAAATAAAAAAATATAAAAGAAGTTATAAAAGAAAAGGAGTTATAAAAGAAAAGAAGTTTAAAAGAAAAGAAAAGAAAAGAAAAGAAAAGAAAAGAAAAGAAGTCGCCCTGGCCAGATAAATAAGTAAATATTGTTAACAATTAAAATGACGTTTAAATAAAAAGGTATAGCAATACTGATGTGGTTAAGTACATTATAAACTGGATCTGAACTCTGTATGAGGGCTGGTTCAGAATGCACTCAAGCAATTCCAGAGAGGTTTATTTCCAAATTCCCAGAATCAACATTCTTAGAGTAAGCTAGCCTTTCCATCCTACTGCCTCTGAGATTGGCAGACACTTCCTACAAAAGATGATGAAATGAACAAAAAATATTCCAATAGTAAGTAAATGCTTTGTGTGACATTGTGTCCTTTGGTGTACAAAAGAAGTGCCAAGTTACCCCAGAAGGTTTTCATACGTTTCTTTGCAGGGTCAGTAAATATTACAGACACTGAAGGATCAGACAGAGCACTTGAAAAGCAAAAGTGATTCAGTGAAAAGCAGAAAGCAACTGAAACTGGAAACAAAATTAAGGGTGCTAAACATATGCAGAAGACAAATAGGGGCATGCCCAGTAAATAAATTAAAAATAATGGAAAAAGTTATTTTTTTTCTAAAAGGCATGGAATGGCTGAAAATTGTTTTACATTCAGGCAAAAATACTTAAACTGAAACAGACCTTAGCATTTGGTAAGGTAAAGGTAAAGGTTTCCCTTTGACGTTACGTCCAGTCATGCCTGACTCTAGGGGGCGGTGCTCATCTCCATTTCCTAGCCGAGGGAGCCAGCGTTTGTCCGCAGACGGTCTCCGTGGTCATGTGGCCAGCATGACTAAACACCCAAGTGCACAGAACGCTGTTACCTGCCCACCGAAGTGGTACCTTTTCATCTACTTGCATTTGCATGCTTTCGAACTGCAAGGTTGGCAGGAGCTGGGACGGAGCAACGGGAACTCACCCCATTGTGCAGATTCGAACCGGCAACCTTTCGATCAACCAGCACAGTGGTTTAAACCACTGCACCACCTGCAGTCCATTAGTATTTGGTAATGGAATGCAAATCTGAGAAGCATATACATTAAATATAGGGATGTTTCAAGTGGGGAGTTACTTACAAAGGAAACAGAACATACTTTGCTAAATTTGGCAACCTGCAAAGTAGAGGTACAGCAGCTGAAGTTTGGAATCTAAATCCATCCTGGATTTCTAGGGTTTCCTCAGATGGCCATTTCTCTTTTTCCTATCTTTTCCTTGATTGCAAATGTCTAATGATTTTCTGACCTTTCTCTGTCCCATCCTAAAAGATTGAAATGCTTTCCTAAGGCTTAGAGACTAGCAATAAAAGTTGTAAGCATTTCAAATTCTAAACATTTCTGCTTCTGTCCTTTTTTGTTTGACCCTATCCATCACAGGAGTTTCCGCGAAATGAAATTCAGCTCTTGGGTTGAAAGAAATTCAGGAGTTCTGCTATAAAGAAAGAGCTGTGCTCACAGGTTAAAGGATAAAGGAGGGGAATTGCAGCATTCCAAAATGACTATTGATTCTATTTCAATAAGCTTTATAAGGTAAACACGTGAAAGCAACCACATCAAACCATGCCTCTAAAATATGTAATAAAAAATAAAAACAAATATATTAATATTTAGACAATTGAATCTGAATGAAGACTTTCCCACTATATCTAAGTTCCTGTTGCTGTGCCATTATTCACATAACGCACCCAGACTATGTAATCTGCTCACCGGAGAGGTCTGCCTGGTGCCAATGGTATACTCTTTTTGGCACCAGGTAAAGACTTTTTTATTTGACCATTATTTTAATAACCAATGGTTTTAGATGCTTTAGGATTTTTTCCTTCACAGTCACATTTTCTATTTTTATCTCCTTTTTCTTAAGTTCATGATGTGTTTTATATTGTTTTAACAATTGACATTTTATATTGCACTTTTATTTTTTGTAAGCTGTAATGAGCATTCGGCAATAGGACCGGATATAAATGCCTGTAATAAATAAATAAATAAATCCATATGCAGTGATAAACATCTATTTCTTTAATTTACTTCTCTGTAGAGGGGAATAGACACCCCCAAGAACTGTCTGTGAGGTCTTTCCTAAGAAAGCATGCTCTCATGACCTTATAACATTGCTGCATCCAGTCTTACATTCATGACGTTAGAATTGTGAAGCCACATTCAATTGTATGCATTTTTACAAGTACCCTGGAAATATTTTTTGGCAAGGAAAAATGGAATGAATGACTGTCATGAATGAAAAACCTCTTTTTTTCTGCTTCTTCTTTTTTGAATTAAACTGAGAGACTCTGGATATATAGACACAGGAGGCAGAAGAAGCCATGAACCCAGACATCTTTACCTTCAGAAAAGTATTTTATTTATAGGTGCTTGACTTCTAAGTCAGTTCAGGTGGCAGAGAAGACCCCTAGCCCCATGCTTCCCGGCAGAATTAAATAACTGCTATGGAGTGTCAGTTCCTAACAGGCTTCTTCCATTCGTACTGATCAGTCTATGCTACTGGTTACCCTTCCCCCTTCGCATTTGAACTCTTGGGGAAAAAACACTGACTTTGCAAAACCCATTTTTAAAACCCAATTATTTTCAAGCTGTCGAAACAACAGGAACAGCATCCTAACCCAGAGGTAGGTGGGCAGAAAAACCTTCCAACATTTTGTAAAGTTCTGGCAAACTTTTCTGGCAAATTCTGAACTATGGTATTACTTTCTAACACGCAAAACAAGTCAAGACTTGCCACTCTCTCAGAATCCATTACAACTGAAAGTACCATTAATAGGTCAGAATCAAAGGACTTTGCATATATAGATAAAGGGCCCAGTATCTGCATCCCCAGCTAGAAAAGGCATTGAATGTGAAAAGCAGCAGTGGATGCCTGATCACAGAATCCTATCCAACAGGGCATACTATAATCCTTTTAAAGAGCTGAAGTTTCAATGAGCAGAGGTGAAAACCATGGAAGTGAGATTTAGGTGGCCTGAAGATGGTTACAGTAGGTTTGTTCAACCTGAACAGCCCAAGCATCAGCTAGGGGCACGGGCAGGGGTGCTTCTCCCGTCTCTGCTGGGGCATGGCACCCTGCTCCCTCCATTCTGACATGGCTGCACTGAGTGGCAAATCTGGGATTTCAAGCAATTGCTTGGAAGAATCCTTGCTTGTCACGCAGTGCAGCTAGGAGCCCCTAACATGTGCACTGTCACAGCACTACTCTTTGTGCTGGCATACTGCCTTCAGGCTTAATCGCTGAGCAGTAATTTGCTTCTTTTTGGTTCTTTTTTACGGCACTGATATGCCACACTCCTTAACCCAAAGGCTTTCTGGGCGACTTATATGGTACAACAGCTTGAAAACAGATTGTACAGATTAAAATAATTCAATTTATGCAATAGTATAATAAAACAGTAAAAATATAAAGCATTCAAAAGATAACAATTAAATTAAAAAATCATTTGATAATAACCCATTAAAACAATCACTCTAAATAAAATTGTCTATCAACTAAAATCCTTAACGCAGCACCAGCAACAGTTTAATAGACTAGTTTACTAGACCAGTTCACTCACAAAAATAGTTATGAAATAAAAATATTTTCAATTGCTGTTCAAAAGAAAAAAACGAGGATGACTGGCACATCTCTTTCAGCTGTGGATTCTACAGATGGGGTGCTACTACAGATAAGGCCTTTCTCAGCATTACCTGGAGATGTTAGGGGTGGAACCTAGGACGTTTGCTGCTAAGCTATTAGCCCTCCTGACCAAAATTGGATAGAAAGAGTTTTGTTGAGATTCAATGAGATAAAGGCTGTGATCTAACTGAACAGTACAGCAGGTGAGTATCTACACACTATTAAGGGAAAAACAGCACTTTGAGCTCAGTGTGGAAAATAACTGGAACTAACACAACTGTGATGTGATGTCCTTTCTCTCAAAATAATATTTGGATGTGGCAACAGCACTGCCTACATTTGAATTCCTCACCCCCTAAAAAGGTAGGTTTTATCAGAGACTTGAGCTCTCAGATGAAGTACTATAGTGTTAAAGTGGATTAGCTGCCTGAGTCCAAAAGTACTGCAGACAGCAATGCAAAAACAAAACAATTTTATTTGAGAGATTCAAATGATCACTTTCACTCAACAAGCAACGATTTAATGGCAATGAAGAATCAATAAGGAAAGCCTCAGTATGACAATTTAAGTGTTTAAAGACTACAGGTGGTAATTGACAATTTTGAGGCCTTTAAGAACTGGTAAAAAGCTTCCTGCAACTTTTGCTCAGTTTATGTGGATAATTGCCACTTCTCTATGCATGGAAAATGTTTGGAAACAGAGATTATTTACAATGATGCTTGGACTTTCTCTTCCATGCAGAAACAAACACTATCCTTATGTTAACAGCACCAGACAATTTGCCCAGACAGAAATGAAAAGCATCAATTGAATCACTTGAGTTGTTAATGCATCTTGGAAAGTTAAAAGGGAACATACTGCATGCGTTGGCAGCACCTTCCTATGCAGGTCTACTCAGAAGTGAGGGGCAAACAGACGGTGGTTCAAACATGTATCCCAAACATAGATCTTCCTTTCATTTTTTGTCTTGAATAGCTGTATTCAAGCTATTCAATAGCTGTATTCAAACCATACATTTAGGGGTGATTTTTTCCATCACCCCATCCAACTAGAAACCATCAGGAACCTACTAGATAAACATTTAAAGCAATGTCTGCTATGGCCCCACATCTGACTGAATTACTGTAGGGCTTAGTTTCAGGGAAATGTGCAGAGGATGCCAGCCTCTGTTCCTTGGTTTATTTTTTAATATGCTTTATTATTTCCCAAGGCTAATGTAATCAAAAGTAGTATTAGAGGGAATTCAGTATGGTGGAGCCCTCTTCTGGAAGACCAAGAACTCAATGCTTCTTGGCCCTTGTGAGTTGCAGTAGTAGAAGACAGCATCTAAGCAAACTAGAAGGGAGTCATGGGGAGTAACAGGCGCCAGACGGGATAGCAGACAGGGCAAGAGAGCAACAGCAGCTGTACTCTCATTCAGTAACCATGTAGGAGTAACTCCATCACCAGGGCAGTGGCTGAGACCTACAGTTACTGCAGAGCCAGAGAAAGAAAGTGAAGTTTGTTCTACACTGTGGACAAACTAAAGCAAGCATGGATGGATCATAATGTGGTTCTGCTCATTTAACTGAATTATAGTGTTTGCTTGGGCATTTGCACAAAGCTCCCTACTACAGTCATTCACAATGTATGCTTAGATATTGATGGGCAGAGCTGCATTATGAGGTGGCATCAAGAGGTGAAGCTCCTTGACTTCATTGCTTTTTACATGAAATGCTTGTTATAAAAATTGAATAGGGTATACATGTTGTGCTAATCACACATAGGGCTTATGGTGTATTGCTAGTTATGCTGTGCAGTCATGATTCAGTTTGAGGCCATGCTGTTTCAGAAGGGTTAGAGAATAAGCTTTTCTCCAGCAATTTCCTTGTCTGACATGCAAGCAGGTAAAATTCTATATTCCCATGATCATCCTCCTTTCTTTCTACCTTCCTTCCTCTTTCCCTTCACGTGCACATGTGCGTGCGTGTGTGTGTGTGCGCAATTTCAACGAAAAAGGAGGAAAGTTTTAACCCACTCTTCCCCTTGGATAGTTATTGTCCCTATCAAAATCAGGCTTGTGCTTGCTTACGAGAGTAAGAAAAGCTATCATTCTTGGCTATACTATATATGCTTAGCACAACATTTAGCTTGGCCCTGGTGTCATGGATCATATATTTTGGAGTCTCAATCTACACATTTATGAGCTAGAGCAGAGCTAGACAGCTAATGCTCCCCAGTTGTTTTAGACTACAACTCCCATCATCTCTAGCCAGCATAGTCACCACTAGTCTTGACAAAATATTCAAGTATTTATTGATTTCAGAAGAAGTTGTTTTTTGCTTCCTTTCCCCTTTCTCATTAAATAACTCTCATTCTTGTACTCTGTATTCTAATAAAGTGTTTACTAGTCGATCTTCTTACCCTCTTCGAGAGAACAAGGGACTGGATGAGCTGGATGGGCAGTGAGCACATCACTGAAGGGAAGGTAGAATCCCCTACCCATTCCACTACTGAATCAACCCATGCCCCATGGTTCTTACCAGCACATAGAGATACTGGTAGGGAAACTTGGTTGCGAATTATGAAAACACAATTTAAAACCAATCAAAACAGCATGGTTTTCTGATAGATTTGTCAGATTTATGATAGGAATGTAAAAGACATAGGCTTGAATCCTTATACATTCATTTATGAAAACCCCCAGAAGGATTTTTTTCCATTTTTTCCTTTACTTTACAGAAACCTGCCTCCCCCAAACTCTTTTCATGGGTTATGGTTCTTACTAAACAATGTAAGATAGAACACTGGGACTTTTCAAAAGAGAAGGGTATGGGGAAGAGGGTATAGAATGGGCTTCCATGGGAGGTGGTTGAAGCCCCATCAGTGAGGGTGTTCAAGGACAGGCTAGATGTGCACATGGTAGGCATGTTGTGAGTGGGTGGAGTCAGGACTCAGACTAGATGGCCCAGGAGACCCCTTCTTTCTCCATTTCTCCATTCTTTTCATACACTTCCTTAAGAACACAGTCCTATCAGTTGCATCTTCAGTGCAAGAAGCCCCTAAACTTGGATGCTTAGAAGCAACCACTATAAGAGCAGGAGGGGCCACAGAAATGATTTCCAATTTCCTGCACCTGCTGTCTTGCATTTCAGGAAAGCAGCCATTCACCTAGATGGTTGTGCAGTTCTCAGCCTGTACTTTGATCATGTACATGCACAAAACTACATCTACATGTTAATACATAGTGAAATGAAATACATTACATGGGATCACCATACTCTGATTTTCCTCATCAGTTCTACTTATGGATACTTGGAAAAACCTTGCTGTTTGATGACTTTGCAGTAAATGTTCTGTCTGACATGCAAGCAGGAGAAAGTAGATAAAAAGATCTAAGGCATTCACTGGCAGCCACTAATGTTGCAACATGTTTAGTTCAAGCCATAACTTTGCATGTATTTTGTTAGATTTTGCACTGCTTTCTTAATTTGAGTAATAGCTTTAGAAAATAGTTACAACAGTTTTGGTTTTTATGGCTTCCTTGTCTCATCCATTTAACAATTCTGACATCATTCAGTCCCCACATGCCTTAAAAAATTGAATGTGAATTTTATATGAGCATTTATTACATAAGCTTCTCTAAATTGCTTCCATACTGACTGACATGATTTAACCTTTTCAACTTGACACCTTTCATTTCTTAGTCATGAAGCCATCAAGAGAATTTCCCACCTATATACACATAAGACTACACATTGTTTTGGTTAGTATTGCAGTAACCTGACAGTCTATGCCTTGTGCTATTTCATTTATAATTAAATCAAAAGGCATCTTTTCTCATGTTGGCTTTCTAATTCATTCCTTCAAGAAACACACATATTGACCCTTGCCTTTTTACATTTAAAGAGCACTGCCAACAGCGTGGTCAATTGAGTAATGATATTCTTCTTGTCCAGGTCTTCCAAACTGGTGACTCACCAAGTCCAGTGAAGCTAATTGGCCATGTATTGTTGTCTACAATGTTCAATTTTCAATACAAGGAATGTTCAATACAAGGAAAATGTTCAATTTTCCTTTCCGGACAACATACACACCTTTGAGCAGTCCCAAGCAGCCAATGTATGCCAAATGCTTATTGTCCCCCTGTACAATTCATGAAGTTGCATTCTGTTTTGCATATGAGTCATAAATTATGAAAAACAGTACTAGTCCAAACTTATTTCCAGTAGAATTTTCTGAGAAGATATATTTAGAAAATATTTTCAGTCACTAATAATCATATAAGTCTGAAGCTATATCCAGTTGCAGCAAGTATACAACAATTTTAAATAATTACCACGCTTTTGCTATTAACTTCTGTCAGGAAACTTAAATCAATATTCAGTTTGATTCTCAAATATGCTCCATCGAAGTCACCATGACCCATTACCTAATATATTTAGAACTACAGTGCTAAAACAATAGTAATTTGTATACAGAAAGGCCTACAGAGCTGATATCCTTAAAATTTATGAAAACTCTCATAATTTTCTTACATGCTGACAAGAGCTCACAGGAGTTGTACTTCAGAAGATTTGGATGGTATCAGAATGCCTATTCCTGATCTCCAGTGCAAGACAGCCTTCCCTAACCTTCATATATTTTGGATGACACCTGCCAAGATTCCAGACCAGTAGACATGCTGATTGAGGCTGAGATGATTTGAGTCATAGCACCATAGAATCATAGAATAGTAGAGTTGGAAGGGCCATGAAGGACAGAACATTACACCATCCCACTCAGATGGCTGTCCAGTTTCTTTTTGGATGTCTCTAGTGTGGGAGAGCCCACCATCTCTCTTTGGGCAGCTGGTTTCACTTCTGTACTGCTCTGACAGTGGGGAAACTTTCCTATGTCCAGCCTAAATTTGAGTTGTCACATCTTGAATTGATTATTCCGTGTCCTATGCTCTGGAAAAAGCAAGAAGAGATCTTGACCTTCCTCTTTGTGACAGCCTTTGAAGGACTTATAGAGGGATATCCTGTCCCCCTCCCCCAGGATTCTCTTCTCAAGGCTGAACATGCCCAGTTCCCCCAGTCTCTCCTCATAGGCCAGTATTTCCAAACCCTGGATCGGTTTTGTTGCCCTCTGCTGGATCCTTTCTAATTTTCCTGCATCTTTCTTCAATCTTGGTGCCCATAATTGGACAAAGTATTCCAGGTGAGGTCCGACTAGTGAGGAGTATAGAGGAATGACTACTTCCCATGATTTGTGTTAATGCATTCCAAAATAGCATTTGCCCGTTTGGCGCTTGGATCCCATTGTTGGCTCATCTTTGGCCTCTTGTCGAGAGTTACTCCACGATCTTTTTTCTTTTTCTGTACTGTCGAGCATATATTCCCCAACTTGTATTGATGCATTTGGTTTCTTTTTCATAGGTGAAGACATTGGCACTTGCACTTTTTGAATCTCATTCACTTGCTTTCATCCCAGTGTTCAAGTTTATCAAAATCACCCTGGATCTTCATTCTGTCCTCTAGGGTGTTTGCTATTCCACCCAGCTTTGTATCATCTGCAGATCTAATTATCTTTTCTTTTACTTTCTCATCTAAATCATTAATAAAGAGGTTGAAGAGCACTGGGCCCAGGACTGAACCCTGTGGCACAGCATTAGTTACCTCCAAATTTGAGAAGGTGCCATTGATGAGCATTCTTTGTGTCAATTTAGCAACCAATTTTGGATCTGCCTAATAGTTTTTCCATCTAGTCCAATTTTTGCTCATTTGCTTATCAGCATGTCATGTTGCAGTATGTCATAAACTTTGCCAAGTTCTAGGTAGATTACGTCCACAATGTTCCCTTTGTCCATTTGGGAGGTTACCCAGTCAAAAAATGAGATTAAATTGGTTGGACAGGATTTATTTTTGATAAATCCATGCTGGCTTCCATTAATCACTGCATTTCTTCAAGATGCTTGCAGATTTTTTTTTCTAATAATTTGCTTCAGAATTTTTCCAGGGACTGGTGTCAGTCTATAAAATAACTGGTCTATAGTTTCCAGGTTCATCTTTTTTCCCCTTTTTGAAGATAGGGACAACATTAACCCTTCTCCAGTCATCTGGCACTTCTCCTCTTTATCGAAGATAATAGCCAGTGGTTCTGTGAGTTCCTCTGCTAGCTCTTTTATGACTCTGGGTTGGAATTCATCAGGCCTTGGGGATTTGAAAGTGTTTATTTCACCACTTGACCATTTGTCTGACAATCTTGGGCTGCCATCTCTCAATTCCAGCTTGTACTTCTTCTTGATTGCAGATTTCCTTGTGGGAGAAGACTGAGGCAAAGTAGGAATTGAGCACATCTGCCTTTTCCTTGTTGTCTGTTATCACTCTGCCATCCACTTTAAGTAGCTGGACACCCTTCTCTTTCTCATGTCTTTGGTTCTGGGTGTATCTGAAGAAGGCTTTCTTGTTGTGCTTAGTATTCCTTGCTATTCTCAGTTCATTTCCTTCTTTAGCCTTCCTGATGCATTCCCTGCAATTCCTTACTATTTGTTTACCTTCTTCCTTCATGGGCTGGCCCTGCTTCCGCTTCCTGTGCATGTTCTTTTTTCTTTCATGTTATCACTTAACCTTTTGTGGAGCGACGTCTCTGCAGTCTTCACTTTTTCCTTGTTGGAATTGTTCATAGTTGTGGTTACATAATTTTCTTTTTCAAGATTCCTCACCCTTTTTGGACTCCTTTTCCCTTAAGGGTGTGTTGCCATGGCACGTCACTTATCTTTTTTTTTCAGTTTGTTAAAGTTGGCTTTCTTAAAGTCCAGGAGGCTTGTTTGGCTCCTGTTGCCCTTTGTCTGCTTTATTATTGAGAATTCAAGTATCACATGGTCACTTTCCCCCAGAGTTCCCATGGTTTCTATTTTGTCCACCAGGCCATCCCTGTTAGTATTGAGGATAGTTGATCCCCTCCTACCTTCCTCTATTTTTTTCTGGAGGGTGTTGTTGGCAACACATGTCAGGAATCTCATGGAGGGGCCATGCTTGACAGAATTTGTCTCCCAGCACATATCAGTGAAATTGAAGTCCCCCATGATGACTACATCATTCTTCTTGGAAATGCTGGCAAGTTGTTTTTGAAAGGTTGCATCCTTGTCCTCTTTTTCACTGGGTGGTTGGTTATAGACACCAATAACTATGTTTTTCTTAGTTTTTGCTCCCTTTAAATTTAGCCAGATGCTTTCAGTGGGGCTACTAACTTCCTTTTCTGCATTTATGTGCAGATATATGTGTCTTTTACACACAGTGCAACTCCACCTCCCTTTTCATCTCTTCCATTTTTCTTGAACAGGTTGTATCCATCAATTCTAGAGTTCCAGTCATTTGAGTCATCCCATGAAGTGTCCATTATTCTTATAATTGCCCTCAGGTACTATGAGTTCAAGTATGTGTTTGTTTCTCATACTCTGGGTACTTGTGTAGAGACATCAAAGTTCATTCTTCCTGTGCCCTGGTTTTCTTTCTACATTATTTTGGAAGACTGGTGTTGGGCCCTGCTTGAGGATTTTTCTCTGTTGAAATATATGTCTTTGTCAGGTGATGGTATGCCATGCTGCACATCTCCCTCCTCTATATGTTTTAGTTTAAAACTTTCCTGATGAAGCTTTTCACATAGTGGCCAAACATCTGCTTCCCGTTCTTTGTGAGGTGCAGCCCATCATTTGCAGGTACTCCATCTTCCAGAAAGCTTAGCTTGTGATCCCAGAATCCAAATCTTTCTTTATGGCACCACCATGGTAGCCAGTCTTTCACTTGAAGGATTTTTCTTTCCATAACAGTTCCTCTTCCACGTGTAGGATTGATGAGAAGACTATCTGGGCCCAGTGTTGTTGTTTTTTCCTCCCTACAGCTTTGAAGTCTGATGTTGAAGCAGTATGAGCTCCACACATGCCATGTCATGTATACAGGCCCATTCTTAAAGTTATAGATCCTTTTAAGAGCTGTTATAAAGGGAACCCATAAGGAAATAATTTCCTGATATCTCTGAAATGACCTGGATAGAGAAGGATTAACTTATGAAACTCCTTTTCCTCTCAGGAGTTATATAAGGAATAATAGGCTGGTACTTTGTAAAGCTACTTTATAAAAATGATGCTATGTCCTACACATCTAGTAAATCTAATTAGAAAAATGTAACTATTTATAACAGAACAGTATTAGTAGTAAAATCTGTAAAAGGATTAAGCAAATCCCCATCAGTTTTTTAGCAGGTTATTGATACTTTCATAGCTACACACCACAGGAATGCCAATGGTCAAAGAAGCCTGCATCATGGGCCATATTTTCTTACTTGTATGTGACTTTGAGGTGTACCAGGGCCCCATTACAAGAAAGTGAAAGAATTTCCAACCATTTTCCAATCCAGTTCAGTGGATCATGCTGATTTTACCATCTCTTCCTGTGCAATAAATGTGAGTGTGCAGCCCTTAAGTCTAGTTGATTCATTTTGCTAGTGGAATATCCCAACTGAGGAAGCCAATTGAATGACTCTTAAAGATAAGTATTCATGAAAATCACTGAGGAATGCATAATTCGTGCTTAACTATATGGAACATATGATAATTGCAGCTGGCATTTTTCAAGGAGGTATAAGGGCATTCTCAGTTCTCCTGACAGTTCATTCACTCTCTTCCTGGCACACATTTATTCTAAAGATTCTTTAGCAGTCTAGTGGCTTGTACAAATTGAACTAGCAGGCCCCTAGAATGTAGAAAGAGAAAGCATATTGGGAGGGATAGGGTTAGGGTTAGGGTTAGGGTTAGGGTTAGGGAAGCTCAGGAAGCAGTCCAATAAACAGAGAGAGTTGAGAAAATTATTGCAAACTCTAGGCTGGACCTTATGACTTCCTTCCAACTCTGCTATGCTATGATGCAATGATCCTGCCAGAATGAAGTACTTTTAAATCTGGCTTGTAAGTGACCATTTGCCTGGGTGTCAGATACAGAAAGTTCTTGTTAATTTTAGTGAGAACAGATTTTTCCTCCTCCTCAACCTATTTTGTTTCCCTTTTCTTTTCTTTTCTTTTCTTTTCTTTTCTTTTCTTTTCTTTTCTTTTCTTTTCTTTTCTTCTTTCTTGTAGTGCATTGTGCCCTCAATGGCTAGCATGAATCTGTGTGACCCAACGTACCACCCATCCTGTGGGTGGATTGGTTCCAGTGGAGACAATGGATAGGGCCTCATGGTCCATTAACCTCCCCCAGAAGATAGTGCCAGGAGAATGGCTGCTGATGCAAGTGTTCTGGAAGGATAGGACAGCCATGACTTAAGTGAGAGGCCAATGCTGTCTTAGGCCTCTCCCTCAGGTTCAGTCATGCCACATAGGAAGCCGTTGCCAAGTCACTGTGCAACTTTATTGTGTAACCAGATACAAGAATTGGTACCTGAATTTGCCTGGTTTTTTTTCCCCTCGGGTAACTAAATATGCTTAATAAATACAACAACAGTGATGTTTGTAGATGTGCTTTGAAAGGGTATCTGGTACAAGAATGAGCTATGAAGCCTCAGTCTATGTATGCTAATTTACAGGTAAATTATCCAGTGGGACAGTAAGAACAATCCTAATCACAGTCAGAAGGGAGTAAAACCTACCAAACACAACAGTGCTTAGAGTAAGCATGTGTAGGATGCCATTGCTGTGTATGGAGTAATGTGTATGGAGTAATAGGCTGAGACACATACCTTACCTTTTTTTCTCTTGTACAGATAGATGGAACTTGAAGTCTACATTTCCCTCCATTCCCTTTTCTTCTGGATTCTGTCTTTTGAAAACATAACTGGCCATGCCATATGTTGGCAATCCTTATACCATTAAAAATGTAATGCATACTAATTTGAAAGGGTCCAGAATTGTGTTTTCAATTTTGATCGTTTTGTTATAATATGTAATTAAGGGCTGTGATTCTTGATAAGTTATTATGAATTTGATATGCTGTCAGCAAGTCAACAGCAGCTCCAGTGAACTCATGTTTGGATTAACTGCTGTATATTGTGCACTCTTGACTCAAGCAGAAACCCAGCCAGCCTGTCAAATATCCCAATTTCAATGCAATTATCTGGGTGTACCTTTGTGATTAGCATTGTTATTGTTGTTGTTCAGCTGCAAAGTCATGCCTGACTCTTCGCAATCCCATGGACAAAATACCTTCAGGTTCTTCTGTCCTCCACCATCCCCCAGAGTACACCCAAGCCCACACCCACCTCTCCAGTGACCCCTTCAACCACCTCAATCTCCGCCATCCCCTTCTCCTTTTGCCTTCAATCATTCCCATCATCAAGGCCTTTTCCAATGAGTCCTTCCTTCTCATTAGGTGGTCAAAGTATTTGAGCTTCAGCTTTAGTTTCTGACCTTCTAAACAGCAGTTTAGCAGTTGAGCTGCTCTAGGACTGACTGGTTTGATTGCCTTGCAGTCCAAGAGACTCTCAGTAGTCTTCTCCAGCACCATAATTCAAAAGCATCAGTTCTTCAGGACTCAACCTTCCTTATGGTCCAACTCTCACAGCAATACATTACAACTGGGAAAACCATAGCCTTGACTATATGAAATTTTGTTGGCAGGGTGATTTCTCTGCTCTTTAGTATGCTGTCTAGATTTGCCATAGCCTTCCTCCCAAGGAGCAAGCGTCTTTTAATTTCTTGGGCACAGTCACCATCTGCAGTGATCTTGGAGCCCAAGAAAATAAATTTGTCACTACCTCCATTTCTTCCCCATCTATTTGCCAGGAAGTGATGGCACCAGATACATCTGCAACTGAGTGTTCTTTTGGCTTTGATCCAGTCGCTTCATTCTTTCTCTTTCGCTTGCTCTTCCCCAGTAGCACATTTAATACCTTCCAACCTGAGGGACTCATCTTCTGGCATCATATCATTTAGCCTTCTGATTCTGTCCATGGGGTTTTCATGGCAAGGATACTGGAGTGGTTTGCCATTTCCTTTTCCAGGGGATCACCTTTTGTCAGAGCTCGCTGCTAAGACGTGTCTGTCTTGGGTTCCTTGTATAGCATAGCTCATAGCTTCATTGTGCTATGCAAGCCCCTTTGCCACAGCAAGGCAGTGATCCATGAAGGGGGTGATTGGCTTTCTCCAAAAGAACAGTCACTCAGTCAGTTTATTCCATTTAGCCATAATCCATTACTAGTTAACAGGGTAAAATATTGAATGAACAAATAAAACCATAAATTGAATGTATTAAAACATAATACTAAAAGACAGACCAGGTGTAATTCAGGGTGGTGTCCCCTTCAAAGCCTCCCTAGCTCTTAGCCTAAGGGCTAAGCTTGCTGCAATGAGCATAGATAAAAGACTTCTTTTTCTGCTCCAGGAGATTCACAGAGACATGGTTGCACAAATCAGGGTAGGAACCTCTGGTTGAGGCCCCATCGGTGAGGGTGCTCAAGAATAGGCTAGACATGCACATGGTAGGCCTGTCATGAGTGGAGCCAGCTGGAGCTGGGGGTAAGACTAGATGGCCCAGGAGGCCTCCTCTGAATCACTCTGTTTCTATGTGAAGCAGGGGTGTGTGCTGGCTCTCTTACTATTTAATCTGTACATAAATAATATTTTAGAGACCTTATCAGGACCACAATTTACACCCCCATCATTGGGTCAGTTAAAAATTTCAATAGTATTATATGCTGATGATATGCTCCTGATCTCCCAAATGGAAATTGGTTAAAGAAGACTTTTACAGCAATTAGGGCACTATTATAAAGAAGGTCTTAACATAAATTATGCTAAGATCAAAGTTATGGTCTCCAGAACAAACCCCAGAATTTCATCTTGGAGCATCCTTGATAACTCAATCACACAATGTTGCTTTTTTAATTATCTGGGGGTCACATTTAGGGGCACTTTACCCTGGAAACTTTGCCCTGAAACAGTTAAAAGCTCAGCTCTTAGGACTGTAGGGTCCATCTTGCACTTTTTTATACTAAAGGGGGACATTTGATAGATCCAGCATTGAAGCTATTTAAGAGCAAGGTCGTTCCCCATCTCTTATATGGCATTGAAATATAGGATGGAATGAGAATATAATATCTCACAGAACAACAATTGCAATTTTCACAATTGCTGAAGATTTAACATGCTGGGAGCCTGCCCAACATGAGAAGCAAAGTAACACAGTATTCAAGAGTACATGTAGTTAAAATGTTATTCATGAAGATAGAAAGATAGCAATTGTTTTAGCAAATAGGTGAAGGACATGGGGCTCTTTAGAAGAATGCAGTTCAGCATAATCTGGTTCACAGGATTTCCAAAATAAAACAAGATGGAAAAGCTTGTGAATGAAGGATAAAACCAATAGGAAATAGTGAAAATAAAGTCTCAAGTGCCACTGGAAGGCTCTCCACTTGAACTGTTCTTTCCTCCCATCGGCTTTTATCACAGCATTTCCAGACAGATGTTCTTAACACTCGACTGAGCAACAAAACAGTAAATCGAATGCAATGAGACAGCATCTAAAAGGAAGGATTGCATGAACTTTATATATCTTGGAACTCTTTGTGTGTGGGCAGTTTGTAATTTTTCAGCACATGTATGGAATACTGTGGATGTCAATTGTGTAAACTGGCTCACATGCAGGTGATAACTAAGGCTGAATTCAGTCTTTTTCTTGTTAATAAGGAGTTTGTAACAATTACATATCTCTTCAAATACAGGATGGAAAGAACCAAAGGTTAATCAAAATTCAAATGTGGGAGAAAGTGAAGCTGACAGATTTGTCTACTCTTTTTATAACACTATTGTATATATATTATATTGGGCCTGTTTGCACAATCCCAAAGATTGGGAAAACACCCTAAAACAATTCATAAAATCTGTGTGGCTTGTTAATCATGGCCACAGAACAATTTCACCAGCTTCACCCAACATAGCTTGCCACACCAGCAAAAGTGTATGTACAAATTCTCCTCCCAGCATGTGACCAGCTTACATGACAGGGGAAATAAGCCACCAAAGCTTGTTCCCCTCTATGTGATTGCATGAAACCAGTTAGTCTGTGCACTGAAGCACATCTCTTCTTCGTCTAGTCAGTTCTTGCTTGTGAATTTCCGAAATGTCTGAAACATACTCGATTTGCTGAGATATGATTTGATCCAGAAAACAAGCAAACAAAAAGTTCTTACCTTTTGGCTAGTGGCATTAGGTAGCAATTAAAGAGAATATTTGAAGTTTTGATCTGGGCCTGCCATATTTCAGTTTCAGCCTCCTAACTACTGTCTGAATTAAAGTAACTTTTCAAAGTTCCCAGAGCTTTCTGACTTTTGGAGCATCAGGTCACTTGAAACAATTATAAAACTCGCAGAGCATGAAGCAGTCTGAATGATGATGCCCTACTCAAAGGACACCTATATGACAGAATGGGTTAAGTGCTTCTCAAGGTCTGCTTTTTTCAAAAAAGGCATGCAAGTAAGTTATGTGCCATAAAGACCTTTTGTTAAGGGTCCTGTTGCTGGAGACAGAGTCTTAGAAACACTGTAGGTGTTTATCCTTTGTTGCAAGAAATTGCCAGCTGCATATTATTCAGGCAAGCAAAAACCTATGTGCCACTGAACTTTACAAAATGTCCTTACACATTACAACAAGAAGGGATTTATGTTTTAAAAAAAATCTAAAACTAAGGAATTGTGGATTGTGATCACATTCAGTTATACCTCCTGACACTAAGAAGTGAAACTAATGATATAGATAATACCTGTAGCTTTACACTAATGGCAGATTCACATTGAGTATGCCTACAATGGTTCCCAAGCAATCAATAGGGTTCCCCAGAATTTGCTCCTGTACAATAACATTTTCTGTTCACTGTACCTAATACTCACTGTTTCTGGGTGAGAGTTTGCTTGTTCTGGAAGTGTTGGGGATGTTGAAGGATGTTGAAGGCATTGAAAGGATGGAAGGCGATGGGAGACGCAGCAATGGGAGATAGTTCCTCAGTTCATAACCAGCTTAGTCTTGCAACACTAGAGCCTTGTGGCACCTTAAACATTAAGAATCTAATTGTAACATAGGTTTTGTGTGAACATGTGCTTGTGCATGAAATGTAGTCTTGTTCAGCAGGTTGAAGATACTTTCCAGGGTTTGCAGGAATGTTGCTGTTGTTGTTGCATTTCATTTAAATCCTGTCCTTTTTTCCTGTTGCAATCTCCATTTTAACCTCAATTTTATCCTCACAATAACAAGGTAGGTTGTGAGTAGGCTGGAATGAATCTGTGACTGACCCAAACCAATTCAGTGAGTTTCATGGATGTGTGAGGACCAGAAGCTGGATTTCCTGGGTTTAGTGAGGTAATAAAAATAAGGCAGTGCTAGAAAATAAAGCAGTGCTAATCATATAATAAAGAAAAGCAATTGTTGCCGTTGTTGTTGTTGTTACTCACGAAGTCGTGTCTGACCCATCGCGACCCCATGGACAACATTCCTCCAGATCTTCCTGTCCTCCACCATCCCCCGGAGTCCACTCAAGCTCACACAAATTGCTTCAGTGACTCCATCTAGCCACCTCATTCTCTGCCGCCCCCTTCTTCTTTTGCCATCTCTTGTTCCCACCATTAGGCTCTTCTCAAGACAGTCCTTCCCTCTCATTAAGTCCCCAAAGTATTTGAGTTTCATCTTCAGTATCTGGCCTTCTAAAGAGCAGTCAGGGTTGATCTCTTCTAGGACTGACTGGTTTGATCACCTTGCAGTCCAAGGGACTCTCAGGGGTCTTCTCCAGCACCACAATTCAAAGGTCTCAATTCTTTGGCGCTCAGACTTCCTTATGGTCTAGCTTTCACAGCCATATATTGCAACTGGGAAAACCGTAGCCCTGACTATATGCACTTTTGTCGTCAGGGTGATGTCTCTGCTTTTTAGTATGCTGCCTAGATTTGCCATAACTTTCCTCCCCAGGAGCGAGCGTCTTTTAATTTCTTGGCTGCACTCCCCGTCTGTGGTGATCTTGGAGCCCAGGAAAATAAAATCTATCACTACCTCCATTTCTTCCCCATCTATTTGCCAGGAAGTGAGAGGACTGGATGCCATGATCTTAGTTTTCTTAATGTTGAGTTTCAAGCCAACTTTTGCACTCTCCTTCACCCGCATCAAGAGGCTCTTTAGTTCCTCTTCACTTTCTGCCATTAGAGTGGTATCATCTGCATATCTGAGGTTGTTGATCTTTCTCCCAGCAATCTTAATTCCAAATGGTGATTCATTTAGCCCCACCTTTCACATGATGTGATCTGCATATGAGTTAAATAGGCAGGGCGACAGTATGGACTGTTTTTCCTACGCTTTTATTGACTATGAAGGCTACTCCATTTCTTCTGAGGGATTCTTGCCTGCAGTAGTATACCTGATGGTCATCTGAATTGAATTCACCCATTCCTGTCCATTTTAGTTCACTGATTCGTAAGTTGTCGATGTTCAGTCTTGTCATCTCTTGTTTGACCACATCCAGCTTGTCTTGATTCATGGATCTTACATTCCAGGTTCCTATGGAGTATAGATCTTTGCAGCATCGGACTCTCCTTTCACCACCAGATACATCTGCAACTGAGTGTCCTTTCGGCTTTGACCCAGTTGCTTCATTCTTTCTGGCGCTACTAGTACTAGCCCTCTGCTCTTCCCCAGTAGCATGTTGGACACCTTCCGACCTGAGGGACTCATCTTCTGGCGTCATATCTTTTTGCCTTTTGGTACTGTTTAAGGGGTTTTCATGGCAAAGATACTGGAGTGAGTTGCCATTTCCTTCTCCAGTGGATCACGTTTTGTCAGAGCTCTCTGCTATGACCTGTCCGTCTTGGGTGGCCCTGCATGGCATAGCTCATAGCTTCACTGAGCTATGCAGACCCCTTCGCCCTGGCAAGGCAGTGACCCATGAAAGGGCCATAAGCTTCTGCATCCCGTCAAATCATCTGCCAAGCAAAGTGAGATTCTGTGATCTGCACAAAGCATGGAAAAGTCATGAAACTTATTTTGTTTCACATAATTTATTCTGCAATGCAAATAATGTTTTTGCTTGATCTGGGAAGAGGCAAGTACCATCCTGACTACTGCTAGAAGTCTCATTCAATAGCTTTTATGATTTATAATGGCATTGCCCACATACTTCGACACACAGTTTTTCAGCCACAGGTGCTGCTATTCTGAAGGACTGGTTGGCCAAGCAATGAAAATGTGCATTAATCATAACAACTTTTAAACCTTTTGTTTAAATTGCTTTACTTGTTATAAAAAGAACAATTTAAACAAATTTCATCTATTGTGAATGTTATTCATGTTATCAGAATGTAATTAATGTTTTAATACAACCATTTTCTTCCCATATTGCTACACCCTTTAATAAAACTCAGCTTCTACTACTACAAGACTAGAAGTCTGAGTTTAAAAGCTCATTGAAATCTTCAGGAAGCTGAATTCCGGACTAAGACATTATGCATGTTTTCAGTACTTCCACACACATGCAACCCTGCCTGTTAAGCCCTAGCCACTCACCCCTGGGGGACCCCGCTTGTCACTGGCTGCCATCCCAATGATTCCCCGCTAATGGTTACTTTCTGCTTTCAGTCAGTCAACCATGCCCTAATCCACCAGACAGTGCTTTGGTGTATCCCAAAATTTCTCAGTTTCTCCACCAGGATATCATGGGACACTTTGTCAAAGGCCTTGCTGAAATCCAGGTATACCACATCCACTGCATCCCCTCCATCTAGCCATCTTGAAACCTTGTCATAGAATTCCACAAGGTTTGTCTGGCAGGACCTGTTTTTGCGGAAGCCGAGTTGCGTGGCTGTCAGCCTCCCTTCCCTATCTAGCATCACTAGATCTCTCTCTATTATGAGCCTTTCCATTGTTTTTCCTACAATGGACGTAAGGCTAACAGGTCTATAATTCCCCATGTGCTTTCTACTACCCTTTTTGAAAATTGGGACCACTGATGCCACCCTCCAGTCCTCTGGAACTTCACTGGTTCTCCACAAGGTCTCAATTATGGAGGCCAGCAGGCGTGAGAGAACCCCTGCCAACTGTCTAAGTACTCTTGGGTGTAACCCGTCAGGGCCTGGCACCTTTGTAATGTCCAATGCCCTGAGGAGCCCCTCGACTTCAAGGGGGGTGACTCTAATCTGCTCCCCTAAGTCCCCAGCCTAAGAGGGTAGTATTATTGTCTTCCTGGTTTCAGGAATAGTAAGTCCCAGCTTCTTCTATCCATCTTTGTTGTAATGCACCAGATCCAAAAGCTAACTTGAAGAACAGAAATAATGTTGCTGCTGTTCCATTCATTCATTTCAGGAGATTCACTAAAACCACAGCAGCACAAATTTAATGGAATCCATTAGTGGCAATGCATTTCAGAGAAATGTTCCTGCAAAGTGAGCAGTTTACAATGAGCAAGAAAAGGAGAAGGGAGAAAAAGGAAAAGAGTCCGTTGATATGGGAAAACCATCTGAGTTAAAGGACAAATTAGTGCCAAAGGGAATCATTAAATTAGTCCTTATTCCCCTCCTATGCTGAAGAAACCATCTTAGCTTTAGCATTGCTACCTCAGAGGAGCTCAGTTCCATCCCACATTTTGGGTCAGTCTTCCAACATCCATAACCCAAATATGCTTGTGAATTCTCCAGCACTTACACTGAGCAATATTTTCTTTCAAAATAAACCAAAACAAATAGAAGATGTCTGTAAACTATAATTAGTTCAGAGATTTAATTCAGTTCTGTTGCATGAATTTGAACTTTAGACTTCCACGTATGTAGTTGGTTGCAGACACCTGCTCAAAACAATCAAGCTGGCTTATTTATAGCAGTGTTTTGGCAAGGCCTTGAAGGCAAATATGTAGCTAACTAGCTCCTCTGTCAGCCCTTGAAAAGCAAAGGAAGAAGAAAGCATAATCTAATTTGTCATTTTCTTCCTATTGGATTTATTTATACAAAGAAGACAGCAAAACAAGTTCAACTCTTTTTTAGTACTACAGTGAATGATATTTCCAACTGGATTCATTAGTTCCCTTTTGCCCCTACCTTGTCAGACACAATAAAAAGGATTAAAAACCTCTGCAAGACTTCTGAATGCATGCAAATGCAGTACAATGTATTCAATAGAATTAAAATGGGAAAGGGAACATCTATATGCAGTTGGCTCTGTGATGTCATCTACATGTTTCCTTTTTCCATCCTGAATGGCTTTTAATCTTGAACATGTTGTATATGATGAATTGACTTTATTTATTTATTTAAAACTTTTATATGTCATCCCTTATGCATGGCATCTTGGGATGGCTCACAGGCTTCATGGCCTGTATCCTATCAGTATGACTTAAGTTCCTTTATTTCAGTAGGTTTATTCAGTATAGAACTAACTTGAGATATTCCCTGATGTATACTCTGCTCTGATTATAGTGAAATAAAAATGTTTCATCAAAATATGAATGCTTGAATGAATCGGAATATGATATGCCATGTGGAATCAATCTATCTGAAAACATTCTAGTCTCTCTCTTTAAAACAGAAATAAGTAAGATTATTATGAGTAAAACAAAACAAAGATTCTAAAACACATACACTTCCTTTAAAAATAGTTGTAGTTTTATATTTGCATATATTTTATTTCTGAATATTATGAAGGTTTGGTTTGGCCTGGTTTTGGTAAACATGCTTATCAGTACCAGCTCAAAAGTCAAAACCCAATGGCCAAGGGTTTGCAGAAGATTCAAGGATCCATGGAATCTGTAGAAGAGGAGAGAAGAAAGTGGGTAGGTTGCACAACAAAATGCCAGAGCAACAACAAGGTTTACAAAACTTTTTACTTGGATATCAGTGCCAGAATGTTAGAAGGAGGAAGAGGAGGGGAAGGGAAAGGTGTGAAGCAAGCAACTGAAAGTCAGGAGAATGAATCAGGAATTGGTTGGACAGGTGAGAAAAAAGACTATTGAAAAAAATCATTTCATTTTTACAACATGACATAATAAATATTTTTATTATGAATACCACATATTCACCAACATGAATACCACAATATTCTTGATCATTCTTTGGGTATACTCCCATTCTATAATACATATAAAGAGAGATTTATTTCATGTGTGTTTGTGTTAGTAAGTTCATTGATTCAGTCTAGTAAGTCACTCCATGAAGGCCCCCCTCTCCCCCCTTGCCCAGTGTACTGAAGAATAAATGCAGTCATTGCTTTCTCTTTCTTCTTTCTTGTCCTCTGAGAAACAGTCAAGTTTGGAAAGTCTTCAAATGTCTCCTTTGTCATTTTGCCTCAAGCAAATTCTAACTAAAAATGTTTTGAATGTGCATGTCTACATTATCTTCAACAAGGTTATTCAGAAGTAAATCACATTGACTTCAGTGGAACTCATCCTTGGAAAAGTCAGCTGGGGAGAGGGGCTGCACTTCCTTTCAGTGATTGCCTTGGGTGGAGGGCAACAGTGAAACTAATCCTGCTGGCTTTGTCCACTGGAAGGTGCAGGAATGGCAGCAAGCACAGCCACATCTTCTTTCGTACCCCTTCTTCTCCATGACTTTCTGTGAATAATCAGGCGGAGCTGACAGGATCTGTCTTCCTTCCTTCTTTCCTTTTCAAAAATATTCTTCGCTTGCTCACTTGTTTGTACCTGTGAATAGTTAACAATTGAGGAAGGAGTTTTTAAAAGGGCTATTCCTCAATACGTATTGGTTTTCCAGCTTCTCCTCCACAATTGCATTTGTGCATGACACACGATCACATTTTCAACACAGTGGACACTGGACTATGTTCATTTCCATGTTCCCCTGCTGTGCTGGATGGCTTTTGCATAATACTATTGCAGGTCATTTCAGGACTTTTAATATGCTTATACTCTTTTCATGAGACTCTTATTGTGTAGTCACAATGCCTCATGCATGGAATTTTACAGCAAGTCCAGATAACAGCATCCTATTAGTAGCCCTGCCATGTTTTCCCATCAATTCCTCACTAATCTGGATACTTGCACAGTGGCTTTTGATTGTTAGCAATAGGAACCATCCATTTGTAAGGATCCTTAGTTATCTATAAGTGACTTTCACTGAAACTTCATTTTAGATCATTGTTCTAATATGTGCTTTGCACACCAGAAAATTAAGTTCTAGTTTGGAACATCTGCTTCTTTCAGAAAAACTTCCAGTGCAATTTGAAGGACCCAGCCATACATTCCATAACGTATTTTATGCATCTAAGTAGTTATTAATTTAAAATCAAATAGAAAAATAAAATCAAGAAGTAAAGAAGCATGGCTGAAACAGCACAAAAGTTGAAACTATTAACTTTTCATCTGGAACTTTTGAAGTAGATTGGGCCACTTAATGGGATCAGATACTGCTGCAACAGAAATATCCATGGGATGCAGGAAACACCACTTGATGTAAGGATAATTCCTTTTGAAAGCTTCAACACTTTTGGTTTCTTCCTCTATCCCTAATGTGGAATGTTACCTCCACTTTTAGCACACAGGGTGACAATGACTCATACTGTTCAGAGATGAGTATATATGATGATATCTTATACCAGAGGCTTTAAGAGCTGATATAAGGGGGGAAACAGCAGCAGCAGCAGCAACAACAACAATGTGGCTGTTGAGATAGCTGAAAGCCAAGGACAACCCTAACACCCCTTTCTTAATGTTAACCTTTGGGTTTCCTCCAGCAGCTGCAGCAAGCCAAGCCCAATTTACCAGTGATAGAGAATGTAATTACAGAGCATTCCACTGGAGAGAACCAGAGAGCTAGGCAGTCAGCAGGAACTGTCGAGGTCCTGGGTTCATTATTGGCCCTGACATAAGGGGTGGGTCACCATTAAGGGACAACACCAAAGGGGATCATGCTTTGTGGATGCATCCCTTCAGGGGGGATGCCAGCATACTGGAATGTAGAAATTTGGTGAGGTATGGATTGGGTAAATCTGGCTTTTATTGCATGCATCCCAGTGTGTGTCATGGTGCAGTATATCTGGACACACTTAAGTGAAGCTTTTGTATATAGATATATCAAATTAATTTTGGAGTGCACCTATCCCTAGAGTGAAATATAGGTTTGAATATACCCTTGATGTACATAAACTAGCACTTCACATATGCTTCATAGACTAGTATTTCCAAAAGGCTATCTTGAAACTTTTAAAATCTTTAATCTAAACATAACCCACAAAACCACTTCAATTTTCTTTTAGAGGAGATCTGCTTAATAACCTTAAGACATGCAAAATGCCTTTGAGGACTACTACTAGTCTTACCAAAATACCTTAGACCTCCCTTGAATTTTTTCTGATGTGTTGTTTCAGGAGGAAATTGCAAAATTGCTTCATCTTTTTCTTCCAGTGTAATTTGACAGCCAAAACTAAGATATGTTTTGTGTCCCATTTTTTAAAAAAGGGAAATTAAGATTCATACATGCAATGTGATACCACTCTGAGGTGTGACCTTGTTGAATGTCTACATCCAGCAATACACACTTGAGGCAAGAGACCAGATGTGATACACAACAGCACACAATGGAATGGGGATGGGGTGCTTGGAGCAATGGTGGGGGTTTCTTTATCCTGGGAGTTTACCCTGGGTCCTTTGTGAAATGTGAAAGCTGATCCTGTGATGCCTCTTTCAGAGACTGCTTTTCATCAATACAGGACATCTCCACAGGTCAAATGATTCTAGCTTTAAGAAGAGACAAGAGTATTTTATGGGGAGATGGTAAATCAATATTAACTTTCTTGGAGTTCTTTGTAGAAGTATTTCCTGACAGGACCCCGAGGGTATGGAATGGGCTTCCATGGGAGGCGGTTGAAGCCCCATCAGTGAGGGTGTTCAAGGATAGCCTGGACATGCACAGTATTGCGTCATATGGCTTCCCCTGCAAACTGGCCACTAACCTTGTGGTCCTACGCTGCACTGACTCTACTTGTAGTAGCACTCCTTCTATTTCAGTATTTTGCTTAATGTAAACACGGATGGATAATTGATACAAAAAAGCGAAATGAACAAACAACCTCTCCTTCACAAAAACATTGATTCTGTAGTATATATTCTCCTTTTGTGACTGCAGCGACTCCCTATCTGCAAAGTAGCATGTTGACTGGCTGCCTTAAGTGAGAAAGCGTAGTGGACCAGATGATAATTTCTTCATTCAGCAGCCAGGTAGAGAAGGCCAAGGTGAATAACTGTTTCATTTTCCTTCTGTTTTAAATCATTTTCACCCTAGTTTGGCATGCATGCATATTTATGCTTTCAGAATGTGGCTGTAAGATCTGAATTTATCTGAACTTTAATTAAAAAATAGAAATTAAGTATTGGATCAATACTGTACTATCTGATGCAATCACGTATCTGAAGAAAATGAACTGACAATGCCTGCTATGAATAATATGGAAATTACAGTAATTATAGACCTAAGTATGTTTGGAGCAGAGGTCCATATATGTTGATAGTGCAAACAAATCTGTGGAGTAAAATTAAAATAGAGTGAGGTGGTGACGTTCTGTTCTTCCCACAGTTATTGACACCACAATGTTTGAATAAACCTCAACCCTGAAGCTTGTAAACACAGTTTTACTAAAGCACATCCTGAGAGCAATGCATGGTACTGGAATAATTTTTCTTCAGCATGTTTACAGAACATGTATTTTATGGATAAGGTAGTCACTTCTCAAATAGTACACTGTGCATTCCATTTTGACTCTCTAAATAGCAAGAGGAAGGGAAGACAGGCAGTGGGACCGCTTAATAAGGACTGATGTGAGGGAATAGACACAGATACTAAGTGACAATTTTGCCTCTGTATTCTCCCCAAAGCAGGATCTACATGGGGGATCAACTGAGGCCAGGGATTAAGAGGCATAGATTAGAGTCACTTACCTAGAAGTTGAGGAGCTCCTTGGGGCACTGGACATTACAAAGGCCCTGACAGGCTACACCCAAGAGTACGTTGGGAGTTAGCAGGGGTTCTCTTGCACTCACTGGCCTCCATTTTTGAAGGCTTGTGGAGAATGGGTGAGGTTCTAGAGGACTGAAGGGTGGTATCAGTGTCATCAATTTTCAGAAAGGGTAGTAGAGAGGACATGGGTTGATTGCATAGCCATAAGTGTGGCCTTTAGATCAAGAGAGGTATTACTACCAATTTATACGACTCTGGTGTGCCCACAACTGGAGTACTGTGTTCTGTTCTGGGCTACATTACAGGAAGGATATAGCCAGGTTGGAATTGGTGCAGTGTAGGCCACAAGGATGGTGGCCAGATTGCAGGGTAAGCCGTATGAGGGGAGACTGAGTGAGCTGGGTCTTTTCAGCCTGGAGAAGAGAAGACTCCAAGGGGATCTGTTGCGAACATATGGGTATGTGAGGAAGTGTCACATGGAGTTGAGTAGAGATCTGTTCTCCACTGCAGAGGAGGTCAGGATGCACTCCAATGAAGTCAAGCTCAGGGAACCAAGGTTCAATTTGGATGCCAGGAAGTACTTCCTGTCAGTTAAGACCTGGCAGTTAGGACCCCAAGAGTTTGGAATGGGATCCCATGAGAGGTGGTTGAAGCCCTATTGGTGTGAGTGTTGAAGGATAGGCTAGACATGCACGTGGTAGGCATGTCATGAGCAGAGCTGGCTGGAGCTGGAGGTCAGACTAGATGGCCAGGGAGGCCCCTTCTGACTCGCTCTGTTTCAATGTTTCTAATAGAAGGCTTTTGACATTGTTATATAAGTATTTCTAGATACATAATCTTTTAGCAGCAGCATCAACCTCCCACCCCCACATTAGATGTGATGGCACAGCCACAATTTTGTTCACATGTCTGCTTCACTCACATGCTTTATAAAGTAAAGTATGGGATCTTATTTTAGCATTTCTCCCAACTCAGGAGTGACATCAAAATTGACCTGTCCTGAAAGAGAAATGCCTGGGAAATTAAAGCTGAAGGAAGCAAGGTGGGAGAAGGGAAGATTGACCCCTCCAGGAGAAGACATAAATATACAAACATATATGTTCCCTGAAGTCTAATATATCTCTGCACAATTCCATGAATGCTGTTTCTGGTTTGGTTGTTTGCTTGTTTGTTGAACAAGTTCCTTTGTTCTTCAAGTGAAGATGTGATTGGAGACATTCAGGGTTATTTGGATAAGGGAATCAGAAGTGTGGGGTAAAATTCATCATCTGCTTCATGAGCTTCTTTTGTTTGTCCATTAGTGAATGCTGAGGCTTCTGGGGCAGGGATTGCAGGGACAGAGTGAGGCTTATCTGTTGCTTGGTGGTGCTGTGTGAATATATATCAACCAACAGTTGAAAGGTCTTGAAGCTAAGATTGGGAAGACTGAACACAGAATGCAACAAGCAAAACAAGTGATCATGCAGGGGATGGAAAATGTTATTATAACACAGATGAAAGCTGAAAATATATTTTAAACAAGTTAGAGATTTTGGAGATGCGTTCACAGCTCTGACTGTTAAAGCTAAACAGAAAGAAATGCTGGCTAGAGCTAAAAAAGTGGAGATACATCACCAAACAAAAAGAATAACAGAACTGGAAAATACGGTGATTCCATTGTAGGACTAGAGTTGCAGATCCAGCATTTGAGTATGTAGGATCATGAAACGAGCATATGCAGAAGGGAGACATCTTAGGTCTGATGTGTTGGAATGTCTTTAAAAAGTCCTTCCAGAAGAGAGATGGAATCATGAAGCTATAGAAAGAATACATAGGGCAAGTCCCAAGCATGGATCTGGAATATTCCTCAGAGATATAATAATTAAGTTTGCTAATTATTATAAGAAAAGCTTCTTATAAAGAAATTGACAGATGGGATGGGACAATTGAAATTTAAGTGCATCAACTATACACTATTCAAGTGTATCAATATCTTTGTTATCAGACTATAGCATTTAGGTGTTCTTTGAATATAATAAAGATAATTCTAAAATGTATGACATTGGATATAGCTGAGATCTCCAGTACATTTGACAATTTTTCATAATGGAAAATATAATAGGATTGACTCTCTGACTTGAGGCTTAAATATGCTATATGAATGGGGCTTGATGGATGGAGAAGAATGGAAACTAGAATTAACAAAATTTGAAGATAAAGGTTGGGAAACAGTGCTAGAAGGAGATGATCAAGGGGGCAAAGAAGACATTGGAGCTGTGGGTGGATGTTCACTGACCCAAAGTATTAGCTCACTGGAAGAGGAGACACTGAAACGATTAGAAGAAGAAAATCAAAGAAGAAAATAAGAAGAGGTTAGAGTGATTGGTGGATGTTCCCCAGCTTGAGGAAGCAGCCCAGTAGAGGAAGAGGTGTTAAAAAGGCAGAAGAATAGATGATTAAGAAGAAGGGGAAGAAATAGAAAGGGAAGGTTTAAAGGATAGAGATGGAAGGCAAGGAATAAGTTTGATTAGTTAGTCTAATGGAAATTCCATTAATGTTATCTTTTGACACGTTTAAGAATATATGGATAATCTTACCGATATGGATTTCTTTTGATCCTTCTCCCTCTCCA
>NW_025336284.1:3131812-3197548 GCF_004798865.1 Varanus komodoensis | reverse complement strand
TGAGTTCTATAGTGATGTGCAAATCAGGTATTATCAATTAAAAACAAAAAAATGGGATTGATTAGGATTAACTATAGAAGTGATAGAGGCATTAGGAGTTGGAACCAATGACTGTCTCTCCTCCTTCCCTCCACATAAATGCAATTTGATGACCCTCAGGAAGTTATCCCCTTGGGGAAAGAGGGGGAGATAGATATATGGGGGGTAAAGGAGAGATAGAGAGCAGGATGGTGGGAGATTGGGGGTTTTTTCCTTGTTTTTTATATATGCTTTTATATGTGTGCATAGAAGGTGTACGAAAGACCAATTAAGATGCATGTTTATAAGATGATATGGTTAAAACTATGAGAATAACATCTTGAATGTGAAAGGTCTAGGAAGTGTAATTGAAAGGAAAGAAATCAAAGTGATAATATTTTTTTAAACAAGCAGATATTGTATTTTTACAGGAGATTCATCAGAAAAAGGAAGAGGATGAATAAACTTAAAGCAACATGGTTGAATATCTATGAAAAAGGTTTTAGAAGTTCAAAATCAAAGGAAGTAGCAATCATTATTTCTAAGAAAGTGGAGTTTAAAGTAAATAAAACAAAAAGAGATGAAAGAGGAAGATATTTAACTTTAAAGGGCAAAATAAGGGGAGAGCACTATACATGAGTTAATTTATGTGTGTCAAATAAAAATCAAGTGTCTTTCTTAATAACGTTTTATAAAGGATTGGAAATAATGAAGAAAGGACCTGCAATATTGGCTGGAGATTTCAATATTGTAATGAATAAAAGAAAAAATAAGCAGAATCCCATTAAAGAGGAAAAAGGCATAATATTGCATTCCTTATTAAATTGATGAATAAAAATGGACTGAATTAAACGTAAATGAAAAAGGTTCACGTTCTACTCATCTGTCCACAAAACATATTCTAGAATAGATCATATATTTATGCTAAATTAGATCATATATTTGTTTAAATATTTAAAAGATTGTTTTAAAATAGGATATGTTTATTAGTTGAAAAACAAAATAAAGAGGGAATGGTTGAATATAGAAAGATTGGATTATCTTGGTTTGGTAGAATAGTGTTATATAAGATGAAAATACTGCCTAAGATAATATTTTAATTAATGGTTCTACTGATTAAAATAACAGAAAAACATTTAAAAGAATGGCAAATTATGATTAATAAGTTTGTAATTGGAATAAAAAAACAAGAATACATAAAATATAGTAGAGGTCACAAAAGATAGGACGGTTGGGTATCCCTAAAGGTGGCTGACGTGGCCGGCTCAGTCAAATTTGTCCAAGAGAAGATTTTTTGGTTGAGCCGCGAGGAAAAAGGGAGGATGCCGCCCAGTAGGTGGAGGAAATTACGGCCGTGGTTGAGTGGGGCACATGCCCCGATAACGTAATGTCCGTAAATCACTCATACATGTTGCTCAGACACATGGCATGAAGCTATCAGGAAAAGTCTATACAAAGTTCTTTTTGTACATTTGATGCGTAAAGCCTGGGAATCTTGTAAATCTGTGTACATTTGGCATTTTGAACGGACGTAAATAACAGATGGGGTACTTTCTATTTTTGTAATGTTGCAATTTTTGGGCCTTTTTGTACCTTTGTAGTATGTTTTTATTTAAATAAAAAATTTCAACCTAATGTAAAGTTATATATATAGCTAATTAATTGTGCCTTATACCAGATACTATACTACATCCTGATAGGTTCATATGGTTAAAATTAGAATCTTCCAAATTAAAAGTATTCCTGATAGACCTTTTTTTAAAATATGAAAAGAAAAATATTATTTAAAAGGTAGAAAATAATTTCCTTAAAAATATACTGCAAATTTGAAACAAGCATAAGGAAAAATGTATGCCATCAATATCACCATCATGCCCAATTACTAAATTAGAGGGTTTCCATTAAACTTAAGGGAGATGTTGGGAAAAATATTAAGCAATAAACAAATAGATTAAAAGAGTGGTTAGAGAAAATTAATAAAAATGGAGAGATAAAAATAATATTGAGCAAGGAGAAAATACCTTGGTATAATATGTTTCAGTTAGACAGATAAGAGAATGGATAAAGAAAAGAGGTAAATGTAGGAAGAACACAAAAAGATATTGGTATACAAAAAGATATATGATAATCATATCATATTTCAAGATATGATTATAGAAAAGGAAAAACAGAAGAGTATGCCCATGAAAGGGATAGTAAGCAAAATCTGTAAGATGTTACTAGAACAGGATCGATATGGTTTACCTAAAGCATCATGGGAAACTGAATTGGGAAAGAGTATTTGTAAGGAAGATTGGGAAAATATTTGGATGAAGAGGATATTAAAATGAATGTCAGTAAGAATAAAGGGAAAAGTTTACAATTGTATGGAAGTGATATCTAATTCCAGTGAAGATGAATAGATAACAAATACTCCTTTTTATGTTGGAGATGAGATCGTGAATTGGGTTCATATTTACATATGTGGTGAAAATATTCAGAAATGTTGGATAATTATTTTCAAGGAGATGAGTAAGATACTGAACTTAAAAATTTAAGTGGATCCTAAAATAGCATTGTTGTTGATATTTTCCTGAAAAGAAATGGAATATTAAAGAATTAATAATAAATTTGTCATCAGCAACAAAAATTGATAACAGCAAAAAAATGGAAGACGAAACAGGATCTCCAATAAACTGAATGGTATAAAGAAGTTTGGACTGTAGCAGTTAATGACAAGTTGATGTGTGAGAAAAAGGTGAAAAAAGATTAGTAAAGAAGAATGATTTTAACAATATATAAGGTTTGTTTATTGAATATGTATTAATAAAAGGGGGGTGCTAAACCTCCATTAGTTGTATGGTGATTTTGGATGGAAGGGGGTTTTTCTGATAGAGCAGGGGAAAAAATACTAGGCAGCCATGGTCCCAGTGGAGGGGTGCATTAAGGGTGACAGATATATATATATATATATATATATATATATATATATATATATATATATATATATATAGAGAGAGAGAGAGAGAGAGAGAGAGAGAGAGAGAGAGAGAGTGTTTTGTGTTTTTTTCTTGCTTATACTATTTTTCTATTTGTTTTTGTATCTTAAAGAAAAAAAATAAAAATAAAAACCCCTAGCTCTTCTCTCCAGAAGCTGCCTCAGTAATGTTGGTCTCCAGCATGCTCTAGTCCTTTCCTGCACTTACATCTTGTTGCTCCCAGCTCCTGCTCCAAGGTACCCACACCAAGTTGTATCAACTCACTGGTTCCTGGCCTCTGGCATGCTTTGACTATGCTCCTGCTTTACACTTTGTCTTGCTCCCCAGTTCACTCTCAGCTCTGATGTTGGTTTATTTTGAATTAGGACTCAAATTTCGTTTGGACTGGTGATTGGACTCTGGTCTTGTACCATCTTGTGTTGCCTGGGTCCCTGTGCTTCTGCCTAACTTCTTGCCACCCACCACTATGATTCGCTGAGGAACAGACAGCACCCTGACCCAAGCCGCCATGAATGCTGAAATAAATGATTTGATTCATGCACTACAAGCACAGGTGGCTGCATTTCAAAATGAGGTGGTTCGCTGCACAACACACCTGTCATACCCCATTCTCACTCAGTTCCAGCAGCATCTTTGACAAACTGCTTTCCAGGAGAGTGGAAGACTCATGTGGCTGTATTAATCAGGGCAGGCTGTTATTTCAAATATGTTACAAGGCCTATCCAATGGAAACCGGCCAAGGGCCTTAAAGATGAGCCTTTTGTCAGGCCCCACCCTAACATGGGCATCACCACTCCTGGAGGCCAATAGCTCCACATTGGGCAATCTGAATGCATTCACCCAGGCCTTGCTAGAAATGAGTGGCAATGCCAACAGACTCCAGAACTGGTTCTTCAATCTCTGTTGCCAGAGGCATCGGCTCTGCCTGTACTGCAGAGAAAAGAGACATTTCACTTCCACATGTCCAAGGTATTGACATTAGTAAATGACTTACCCTGATGGTCTTGTGGGAGAATCTTCTATTCATCCCCATGCTGTGGTACCAGTGTAGCTGGTTCTGCCTCAAGGGGCTCTCTGACTCAGGAGGCCCATCCAATTTTATGGACGAGATTCCCTGCCAGCCCAAGAAAGCCCAGTACCAGTTGAGGGGCTGGATGGTTTACTGCTCACTTCAGGACCAGTCACACATGAAACCAACCCCCTGGGCACCCACATGGTCCCAAATCACCAGGAGTGGATCTCTTTCAACCTGATCAGGATCCCCACTTCTCCATGGCCCTAGACATACCTTGATTAGCAAAGCACAACCCAGCCATCTCATGGACACACCAACACCTCCAATTTATTTCCCCACAGTGCACAGAGGTATTCTTTAGTAAATCTGGATAGATTATGTCCACAGCATTATCACAGTCCATTTGGGAGGATCATCATCATCATCATCGGTTCCTTTCACACAAAGCACACAGGGCTTCTGCCAACAAATCCTATCTGTGGCCGCATCTTTGGCATCTTTCCATTTGATGTGCACTGTCTGTAAGTCATCTTTTAACATCTGACACCTAGATTTTCAAGGTCTTCCCTGCCTCCACTTTCCCTCTGACAGCTCACATCATACAGTGTTATTCGGGTATTGATATTCTGGCAAGCGAAATATATGACCAGCTAGATGCATTTGACATTCCATCACAACAGCCTACCATTTCCTGGATCCACTCAGCTGCAAATTTCCTCATTGGTGATATGGTCACACCAAGAGACATCCAGAATTCTTTGTAGGTAATGCTGTTGGAACATATTGAGCTTTCGTGCTGTGCATGCTGTTATTGCCCATGTTTCACTGGCATAGATCGCTGTTGGTACAACAATTGTCTTATAAAGCTGTAAGTTGGTTTTCATATCAATTGCTGGGGCTGGAAGACTGCTGAGGCTTTACCAATTTTGTGTTTATATCTGCATCTATGCTTCCATCTTTTGATAAGATGCTACCGAGATATGTAAACTGCTGGACATGTTCTATTGGTTGTTGGCCAATTGTGATCAATGCGTTAGGAGGGTGGCTTCCAACATGACTTTGCTCTCCTCCACACTAATATGCAGTCCTACTTTTCTAGCCTCAGTATCTAAGTTGGTAGTCATGTCCTGCAAGGAGGCACTATTTTCTGACAACAATGCAACATTGTCAGCAAAATCAAGGTCTATGAACCTTGTGTGATTCTTACACAGAATCCCAGAATTTGATCCTTTCATTGCTTTTTGCACAACGAAGACTATGGTGAGGAGAAACAGAAAGGCTGATAAAATACAACCTTATCTAACACCAGTATTGATGTTGAAAAAGTTGGTGGATCCACTATTGATCTTCACACAGCAACTGCTGTTATGATAGAGATTTTTGAAGATGTTAATATATGTATGTATGTATTTTTCTATTTATATCCTGCCTTTTTTCCTCAAAGGGCTCAAGGCAGCTCCATCATATCCCCACAACAACAACCCAGTGAGGTAGGTTGGGTTGAGAGTCTGTGATTGGCCCAAAGTCACTCTGTTGGCTCCATGGCTGAGTGGGGACTAGAACCCAGATTGTCTGAGTCCCAGTTCCATGCTCTTAACCACTACACCACACTGGCAATAAATTGATCTTGGATTCCATATCTTCTACAGATTTTCCACAGGGAGTCTGGATGTATGCTATCAAAAGCCTTCCTGAAATCTATAAAATTTATGGCAATTGGTTGCTGGAACTTAATGCACTGCTTGATAATATTATGTAACATGAGAATTTGTTCAGGTCATGAGTGGCCATGAAGAAACCCACCCTGTTCCTCCCACAGCATTTTATCAATTGCTCCTTTAAGGTGCCTAAGGATAATGATTGAGGACACTTTCTCATGTATGGAAAGAAGAGTGATACCTTGCCAATAACTACAGTTGCTGAAATTGCCTTTCTTGGGATGTATAAGAATAGCACCTTTCTGCCAGTCATTGGGAATGCATTGTGTGCACCAACACATGTTTAACAACCTGTTCAGTTCCATTACCAGATCATCACTGTCAGCTTTCAAAGTTCTGCTGGGATCTGGTCAATGCCAGTGGCTTTATTACTCTTCCATACACTAATTGCATATCAATTTCATCAACATTTGGGAGGTTACCCAGTCAAAAAATAAATTAATTTGGCAGGATTTGTTCTTGAAAAAGCCATTTTGGCTTCTATTAATTCCTGTTTTGTCTTCAAGGAGTTTGCAGACTGTTAGTTTCATAAATTTGCTTAAGAGTTTTTCCAGGGATTGATGTCAGACCAACTGGTCTATAATTCACAGGTTCATCTTTTTTGCCCTTTTTTTTTTTGTAGATAGGGGCAACATTAGCCTTTGTCCAGTCATCTGGCACTTCTCCCGACTTCCACGAATTCTCAAAGATGGTAGAAGTTCTGAGAGCTCTTCCACTAGCTCTTTTATGTCTCTGGTATGAAGTTCACCAGGCCGTGGAGAGTTGAACTTATTTAGCTCCGTTAGAAGAACCTTGACTGTTTGCCTGGCAATCTTAAACTGCCATCCTTACACTTCAACTTGTACAACTCCTTTGTCAGGAAAGTTGTACTGCATCTTTGGGAGAAGACTGAGCCTTCTGAGTTGAGCAATTCTGCCTTTTATTTGTCATTTGTTATCATTACTCTGTCCACAGGGAGTAGTTGGCCTTTTCTTTCATCTGTCTTCTACTTTCTACTGAAGAAGGCTTCTTTGTTGTTTTTAGTTCTCCTCACCAGCCTCAGTTCATTCATCATTTTAGCCTTCCTGCAGTTCCTTGCTACAGCTTATATTCTTTCTCTCTAGCTGATGTTCCTCCTTCCACCTCTTATACCTGCCCCCTCCCCCAATTATTTCTTAGTTTTGTGTGAAGACACATGAGCTTCCTGTATCATCATTGCTTGGATTTCATTACTTACATCCTCAACTCTTTCTACTCATGATCCTCAATTTGTTACATGAAAAGCTAATGCTGGAAGGAAGGGAATCCTGCTGTTTAATAAATTAGAAACAAAGGTATCCAAGAAAAGATGCTAGAGCATGCCTTTCACAAGGGTGTGTGTATTGGGGGGGGGGGGGGCAGATCTTGGGCCATCTAGTCTGATCCCCAGCTCCATTCATGTAAACTCCAACATATGGTTGTTCTATCTTTCCTTGAACACCCACACTGATGGGGGATCAGCCACCTCAGTTCAAGGAGGAAGAATTATTTGTCTACAAAAAGGGGGAGAGATCATGTGAACTGAACCTCTGCACAGAATGAGTCTGCTTCACATTTTCAGCTATTGGTGTGATAGAGGAAAGACACCCTTTCCCTTTCTCTGATATGCTATATCAGTGCTACCTCTAAGTGAATCTACAGGACAAGGTTAATCATTAGAGCTCCTGGAGCAAGTGGCTTGAGTATCAAACTAAGCCTTGAAAGACCCAGGTGCAAATTTGTACAGCCAAGAAGCTCAGTGGGGGTCACTGGGTCACTTAACCATCTCAGTCAGATGTGCCTTGTGGGACTGTTTTGAGGGTAATATGCAGGGGAGAAAACTCATGTATATATCCCTGAACTCCTGCTGGACACTTGTTTTGACCTAGCATGGCTTTTCTTATGTTTTTGGGAAAAGAACTGGATAAAAAATCCCATATTTACAACTATATATTATTCCCTTGACTGCTCTTCAGAAATCTGACCCACTTGCACTTTCAGCATCTAGAAAACTGCAGAGTGCAGACTAGGTAGGATTTTTTTCAGATTCTGTTATTAAGAAAGGCTGTGGTGTGCTTTATTTTCTAACATCGTGAAAATTTTGACAAATCCCAGTTGCACTTTGTTGCAGGAAATGTAAGCAAATGGCACAAATTGCAGCTGAAATTTCAAAAGTTGGAGGGGGTGGGATTGCAGGTGTACCAAGGGCAGAAGTCATCATTTTGGCATTTGTTAGTCCAGAATCCAGGAATCCAAGCCAGGGCAATCAACTAACCAGATTCCTCACTTGTCCCTATTGGAGACAGAATGCCTCTTATCCCAGTTACTGGAGAAGGCAAGCAGTGTATACAAGTGGCCACGAGGCTGCACTCAGCTCTTGTTTGTGGGCTTTCCTCAGGTAACTGAGCAGTTACCGTGTGAGTGGAATGCTGTGCTAAATAGGCCTTTATTTTAGTCCATCATGCTCTTCCATATGTCATGTAAAATGAATAAAAATGGTGGACTATGTACATGAAGTCCCATACATAAGAGAAAAGAAGAGAAATGCATTTTTAGACAGGAGGAAACTTGGGGGTGACAAGTCATAGAGCTGAAGGAGCAAAAACAGGACCATAGTAGAAAATACTTTCATGATGGAACAGAAATTTGAACTTGGCATCACACAATTTCTTGCATTTTATTTTACATCACACAAATTCACAAAGATATTTGATTAAATAATGGCACAAACAAGAACATTCATAGTAAATTCAAAGGAAATTACTACATAGCTCTTCTTACCCTTTCTGATGGAAGCAATCATATTGCTTATTGGTTTGGAACAAGTTAAATTAATCCCACTTGATGTATCAAAAGCAGGAGAACTATTTTATAGAAACCTCATTAGTCTTAACCAAGAACATGCTCAGTCTAATTCTTTTTAGTATATATTTTTTTTTATTTTGGGGAACAAACAGCAATTTCCTATAGAATGGATAAGGTGTTTGCTCACTAAATTTATCTGTCTTTGTAGCCTTCACTCAGCTAATCTGTTTTTCACCCAATTAAAAAAAGATGCTGCAATGCAACTCAAAGCAAAATTTTGTAGCATATATTGTACCAGAGCCTTTGGTTCAGGAATCCTGACTCAGAGCAGGGGACTACACCCAAAACACTCACAATGCATGCGTTGTTTGTAGGCCACTGTGAACCTCTTCTACTAAACTGGTGGTTGGCACTTGCCTGGATGGGACAGCAACTGGGAGTGAAATTGCCCACTCCAAAAACAAACTTGTGATTAATCTTGCCAGAACTACCAACAATGGTCTTGGGTCAGTGATATGTTCATATCTAAAAGCATGTTTTAAATACTAAATACATATTAATACTAAATACATAATACTAAATAAATACTAAATACATAATACTAAAAGCATGTTTTAAACACATCACATATTGCATTGATTTAGTACCCTGTACAACATCCCTTTGGCAGATACCTGAGATACCTGTTCTAATATTCCCAAACTACAAATGGGAGCAGAGCTTGGGTATTACTTGACCAAAACCACTTTTTGAGTCAGCAACTGAGATGTGATTCTGAACTGGATGACACACAGTTCACAGGCTTAGCGACTATGCTAAGCTTCCTCCACCCATGCTGACCAATGTCATATGCCATTGGATAGATATGAAACATCCACTCTCTATACACATACAGGATTGTGTTCAAAAAAAGTGAGCTATGTGCAAAAGTCTGTTGTGGTAGCTAGAAGACTGTTTCCACACTCATTGAAGACTTGTTTGTTTCAGTGGGTTTATTCTAGGTGCGACTAAATCTGAATCCAACCCAGTTTCTCTTGTTGGACCAGGACATCTGAATAAATATTCCAGCATGCAAAATCATGAGAGTAGAAGAAATGGGGTAAGGAGAAGAAAATTATCCTAATTCAGCCAAGGAGCTCAGGTCAAGGAAATAAAGTTCTGTGCTCATGGCCAATAAAAATGCACAACTTGATGTTCATCTTTATTTGCATACTGGCACTTACCAAATTGGAGGTTTATTATGACATTTTTGACCTAGCTGTATCAGAGCAGAGCTGGATAATGCCTGCCATTTTAAAATCTCATATAATAGCTTTATAAGGAGTTTCTAGAGTGGACATCATTAAAAAAGCTTCTTTGATATCTTTAGGAACAAGCTTCTGGATGTGCACTGCCATTTCTGTAAGTGATCATACAGACATTTAAAAGTGAGTATTGCATTTTGCAAGTTGGCCCTTCTTGCAATAACTGTCTGGCATGAATGAATGGACAAATTTCAGAGCTCAGCAGACTTCTAACTTTACTTATTCAGCCTCTGCCAGCTCAGCATATTATCTTTGTTTTGGAGGGCCAATATTGGCTGTCAAAAGCAGCATTCTCCCCTGATTTAAAAGATCATTTATTTTTCAATTCTCCTTTAGCTGTATCACAGCCAAGTTTATAGCCCAGGGAAGAATTAAAACCGTGTTCAAAGGCTTTTGAATTCAAAAGTGTTGGACTGCATTTCATACAGTATATACCCAATATTCCACATCATGTTGTAAGAGGCCTGAGGTTGCGCAGGGGAGGCATTCTGGATAGGCCATCATGAAAGATTTTGGTAGCAAATGCAAACATATTTTCTATTTAAATGTTCTTGACGTTTGAAGAACCATTTGACATCTGCATTCTTACTATGTTTGGGCCACATCCTCGACCATCACTGCACCTCTGCTACTCCTACTGCACTGCTGGGACTCTACAAGGATGAACACTTGCTAAAGAAACCCAGAAATGAGCATAAACGCTCATTTACAGAATTTGAAATCCCGTTTTACTGCTCCATGGGCTGCGTTGGATACCCTCTCCAGCCACTTTCCTTTCTACATTATATTTCCCTGGGTTTAAATGCTGTTTCAGCTCTCTGTTTCATTCCCATCGACGCATGCACTGATTCACACACTTTATGCACATTGCACATGTACACTGTTTAGAAACTACTTTCATCCACCTACATAAAGACACAATGGAGATATATCATTGGTATAACAATGGTGGCATAACATTCTAACAAGGAATGTTGGAAATTGTGAGGGAAAGTTTTTTTTGAAAGGTAATTCACACTTGATAGATTAACGGATGAATTAGTATGTGATTAACCTTTGAACTCCACACTTCTCCAAATTCTGTATATCACATGATAAAGACATACCAAATTCATATTTTATGAAGAAATGTAAACTATTGAGATGTGAACCTTTGTGCATTTTTAAATAAACTGCCGTTTAAATTTAAATTTTAAAACCAAATTTATTTAACAGTCACTAAAACAACATACTGTTTTGCCTGTCTGATCCTCCGAGACAGAGAATTCTAGAGAAATTCTGAAGTGTCTACTGGTAGGCTCCAGTTGGACCATCTACTCCTGCATTTGATGAGCAATATAATGTTCATCAATATAATGGAAAAAATGTTTCCTTCTGTTTTGTCTATTCTGTACATTCACTTGGAAAGAAACAGCAACTTCCATTTCTAACCTTTTGTGATAAGAGCTTCTAAAAATAAGAACTTCTAAGTAGCTGGGGTGTTCATAGATATCTTCTAAGCCAAGCCAAAACTAAATAGCAGACCTGGCATCAAGGATGGGTGTGGTTGGGCAGCTTAAAGGACTTACACTCTAGTAGGAGCCTACTGTTGCTGCTACACACACACTCCTTCCAAGCAGATCAGGACAAAAGGCTTCTCATTATGCCTAAAAATGGCCAAATAGGGTGGTTTTGTAATAAAAAAGAGGAGCATTTCAAAACTCATAAGCATAAGTCACTGGCAAAGTTAGAAGACCAACTATTCAGAAACAGAGCTTAATGTTAAAAAGTTGGTTCCAAAGTGAATATTACTCCTTCTTTCAGCTCCACCCTCAGGGTGGTTCCTGCTGCTTATGGGCCAAGTTGGTGGGAACATTAGATGCTACTCAGTTGGTTTGCTTTTTTGATCTGGGGCTAGACTACAGGACTGATCATGCTACCTCCACTTCTATCTAATGCAGCCATGTCAATGAGGTTTCTCACCAAACAAGATGTGATCTGGTTCTCACCAGCCTCTGGGTTTATTGCTGGGACTGTTGGTCTTAGCATTTCAGCTAAGAATTCCCAACTCAAATCTTCTTCCAGTTCTGATACAGATTCAGAAATAACCTTGGAAAGCTCTATTTTGGGAGAAGTGGGCCTAGTCACTATACCCACAGAGGCTTGTAGCCTGCTAATTTTTTTCTTTTTTCTTTTTACTTCTCACCCTCATCCACACAGAAATGATGAAAAAGAGGAAGAACGGTGGGTGCCCCTGTTTATTTTCTCACTGGATCTCAAGTAAGTTTAATGAATAATGAGAAAGAGAATGAGAAGCAAATGCAACCGGTGACAATAGCAGTCAGAAGTCAAGGTCCATTGAGGGGACCTTGCCCAACAATCCTCAAACAACTGGATCCAGCACTGCTGGGGAGATTTTGTTTTAGTCAACAGAAGTAGGAACACTTGTATGAAATGCCCATGGGAGCTTTAGAGTAAAACACTTCATTAAAAATATTTTGTGGAATCTATTTAACTTGAAGAACAATTTGGCAAAGCTACTTGTGTCTCCAGCTCATATATGAATTTGTGGTTGCAGTGGAGTCTTTTTATCAGAATGTGACACATGGCAATCCTTTATCCTTGGAGAAGATGTTTGTCTTAAAACATGGTTGTTATTTGTCACAGAACAACCTATGGAATGCGCTCCCAGAGAGGTCCACCTGGTGCCGTCCTTATTTGTTTTTCGGCGCCAGGCCAAGACCTTTTTATTTAAACGCTATTTTAGCTGTTAATGGTTTATTTGTTGGTTTAAATTGACCAGGCTGGATCCACTGTTTTGTTTTGTTTTGTTTTGTTTTATTGTATTTTATTTATTTGATGATTTTTTTGTATTTTATATGGAATTTTAATGATTGTAAGCCGCCCCGTGGCTCATGCGATGGGGCGGCGTATAAATTGTTTAAATAAATAAATTGGTTATTTGACAAATGACTAATTTCCTTTGCTCCCTTCTAATATAATCCCTTTTTGAGCTCAGTGTTCTGCCATATTCCACAGGATGTCTCCAAGAACTGAGAAATACTATAAGGATTTATTTTAACATAATTTTCTGAATTAAAAAACCAATCTGATATACTAATATTAGAGATGATAGCAGAATTGCAAGTCTTGCTTTTTGTTGTTAATTGATCCTGTCCTACTTTCAGATAAATAAAACAGCATTATCTACTTGTACTTAAATGTCTATAAAACTTAAAATAATTTCCCAATTTTATTTTTTGTTTATTTTTAGGTGGGCAATATTCTTACTAGGAAATTCCTTACAGTAAATGCACAATTTTAACTAGCTTATCTGCACAAGTATTAAATTGTGTAAAGATGATTTTAAGTGAGCCAATCCATATACCTCCATTTATTAACTTATTTTGTATAGTTAAGGCACACTGCCACATAACTTGGCTGAATTGTTTAGAAAATACCCTTAAGTAGGGACAATTGGAGATAATGAAAATCTCCAGGGTTCCATTTATATGAGTTTGATTAATTTTAACCAGCAGAACACACTTACAGGATTAATACAGTAAAAACCCAATCCCATACAATTTAAGCATGCCTCTTTTCATTGATTTAATTCACCTTTCCTGTGTTTGACCCCACAGAGGACCAGGATACATGGAAGGCATTTTTGGACTGCAACCTGTTCCAGTGTTATGCCAGATATACAATAGAATGTTATAATTATACAGTAGACTAATTACACCGCATCCTTTTTGTTTAGTGGATATGGCACATGCAAACACAGCACACAGGCGGTAGAGTTTTGATTCCTCTCATATGTGGGATATGGAAGAAAGGAATCCCAATTCTTAGCTATCTGGTCGGTGTGGGGAGTGAGTCCACTAGTTCCATGGAGATACCTCAAAAAGATATGGGAAAATACTCAGATTCAGATGAAGAAGAAGGGGAGGGAAAAGTGGAGACTGATGAGACAAGGACAGATACAATAGAGGTAAACAAGGTGAGACTAGGGTGCCAAGCTGTTCCTGAAATTGTGGGGAAACAGAAACTTTCTGAAGAGGTGCAGGAGGGGGACATGGTGCACTCATGATAAATCTATGAGTGAGACATCATCTGAGGAGGAAGGATCAATGACCAAAAGAGAGTCTTTTCAAGTGGTCAACCCTAAGAAATCAGGAACTGCCTTGAAGGTTTGGGCTTTAGGGAAGCATTAGTTAATAATACTGAGAGTGAAACCAACTTTCAGGTACTGTAGGTCATAATGCATTCTGAACTGCTTCTGGAGAACGCTAACACAGCTAGTTTCTTTTGTTATTGTAATCTAATACCAGGTTTACTGGTTTGAAGTTTAGCATCATAAAGTTTGTTGATTAGAAGAACTGTCCTTGTGCTTAACTCCAAAGCAGAGAAAGTGGTCTCTGATCTTGACACTCAGCTACCTTTTGTCCATTTTATTACCTGGCTTGTTGCAGCATAAGCACAAGTTCTTAGAGGTCAATCCACTTTCCTAGTTATCTTCCAGGGACAGAGCTTAGAAGTAGACTTCAGAGAGAACATCACACCTCTGTTTCTTTAGAGAACCCTGATCCCCAGTTGCAATATTGTCAACATCAACTTTTCCCACTCCACTTGTTCACCACTTGTTATTTTGGTATTTAGAGAGGTTTGCCACCCTTCAATGTGTCTGGGAAGAATTTTTGCCCACATTTCAGGTCAATATCAAAAATGTGAAACTTTCACCTTCCCCACAAAAGCACAGCTCAGTTTTTCATGAATGCTTTGTGCTTTAGTTTTGTCATAGTTTAGGTTGAAGGAAGAACTCATTCAGATCCACAGTGATGTAAATGGATCTCCTGGGGTCCACCTAGGAATTTTGGTATATGGGTCCAGGGCCACAGCCCAGCAGATAATACAGCTGCCACATATCCTAGCAAGATAGGCCTGTGCTTTGGTTTTCATTGCACTGGATCCAAGAACCCTGCTACTTCCTTCACTGTTATCCCAACATGTGGGCTGGAATGGTCATACATATCAGTCATCAGAAAGGCTACTTTGCCCTGTAGTAAAATCTGTGATCTGGAACTTATAAAGCCAGTGGCCATTTTTCAAATCCACTACATGTAGTTATTGCTCTCATACTTAACAAGCAATGCTGGCACAGTGGATTTCTTGTAGCCTATAAGGAAAAACAGCTGTAGCCCACTGGTGATTCTGGTTTCAGAAAATGAAGGAAACTATCTGATTCTGAGGTAACAACCCTGTAAGGCTATATTTTGGGAGAAGCAGACCTGGGCCTATTGTCTGAGTTTCAGTGTGACTATTGACCTAAGACAATTCTTAGTTGGGAAAAATATATGCATAATAAGGCCTTGGCCTAGGATTATAGAATGATGAGGTGTCCTCTTAAGCAAAGCAGTCTTGAATTTGGCAGACTGATAGAATATTCCCATCTATGTGAAGGTGTATCCTATTTTAAGTGTATAGATTTCCACATCTATAATAAGAATTATTTCCCATTAACTGTTAGTACCTGAATGGTAGGTTGAAGAGGCAGACACTTACAGGTCACCTTGTCACACTCTTCCATAGTATGGTGAGAAGCATTGTACTATATTTCATTTATACCAAGTATTTCTAAATTAATATGCATGTGTATAAATCAGTATATATGCATGTTAGGCACACCACTGCCACTTTTTGTTCTTTCTTGTTATGCATTTCCTCCTTTTTGGGTAGGGGATGTAGAAGTGGCCACTCAACCAGGATGTAACAAGTGGAATTGGAAATTCACTTTTTAAGAACTTGGGCTTCTTTTCCCTAAACATTCTGCTCTATTCAGCATTTGATGTGCCTTTTGTAACCAAGTAAAGTTTGTTCAAGCCTTTACGTTATGAATTCATTTATTCAGTTGCTGAGGCTAAGAGTAGCAGCATACACTGTGACAGTGGTATATGATACAAGTATATTTCCTGTGCTTGCACCTTATTCTTGCAGTCCTTTTAAAACATTTTCAAGAGTGAAAGCTAACAAGATTTGAGCCTATGGCTATGTTTATGCAAGAAGCACCTGCATTCCTAATGCCTTGCTATACACACAGAATTCTCCAGCCAGAGATAGTGGAAAATTGCTTTAGTGAACAGTATAAACCCCATATACTTCTCATGTCTCACTTCTATACAGAATACATTAAAATTGCTAGGGCACTGAGAGTTAGTTTGATTTTGTGGTTACATTTGAAAGTGCTAGTTCACCAATAAACATCACACATGCATGTAATTTCTTATTTCTGCTAGTGATATACCTATATGCTAACCTCTTTCAAAATACCCTAAGAAGATTTTTGACCTTTATAGTTCATCTGTAACAAGAAATCCTAATTCGTTTTCCATACCATGGCCTTCTTGTTAGTTCATGAGATTATGGAGAATAGAGATCCATGTCTGCATAAAATTATTTAAAGAATCCCAAGCTCCTTCCTCACATACAAACACACATATATAGACTCACTGTGCCCCTTGAAAATAGATTCTACTAGAGTCAGGAACATGAAATGTTCAAAGACTCTTTCTTCCCCTGTAAATATCTATAGAACATAGAAAGAAAGAAAGAAAGAAAGAAAGAAAGAAAGAAAGAAAGAAAGAAAGAAACTGAGCAAGGGGCCTCCCAAGGCCATCTAGTCTGATCCCTGGCTCCTGCCAGCTCTGCTCATGACGTGCTTACCATGTATGCATACATCAGTTGCAGTCTTTCAGAGTAACCAGCATTGAGTTATATAATTAAAATATGGAAGTCAGTGGCTTTTGAAAGACTTTTTTTTATCTCTACTGGAATATTGTTAAGCCAAAAAATACATGAGTGTGTGCATTTTCTAGATAAGAATTTTATATATTTACAACTTACAATAAACATAACTTAGAACACAGACAGATCAGGAAAAAAGAAGAAAATAAATCATAAAGGAAAAATGATTGTCAACAGAAAGAATCTGCAAAAATTGTGACAGAGAAAATAATTAGTTATGCACATAATGAAAATGACTTCACTGAGGAAAAGGTGAGGACAAGTATAATGCTATAGGTTGCATTCCCATAGAAAATGACTTTCAATCTCAGAGATTTCTGGGTATCCAGTGCCCTGCTGGGCTGCTTCCAGCAAGAATGGAGGAGTGATAAATGTGAGTTTGGTTCCTCCCTTTAACTCTGAGTTAGACATTCCTCTGAAGAGGATATTTCTTTTAACTATGCCCTCTCTTCTAGATGGATTTGAGCCTGTGAAGAAGGTAAATCTTAAGAGGTAAATCTCTGCTTAACAAGTGTCTCTGTGAAAGGTCAGAAAGCCTGAAGAAGAGCGACATTAGCTACAAGTCCAGGAGATCAAGCTGAAAACGCATGAAGCAGAAGCTAAAGAAGGCCTGCAAGAGGGCAAAGAAAGATGATTAGAGAAACCTTTGGAGGAAAGAGCTGAAGCCTGAGTGACACCTGGAAGTGAGGGTCTGAACGCCTGGAAGCTGCTGAACCAAACTGAAAACTTCAGGAGAAGTTTGGTGAGCAGTGTTGAAGACCTGACCAGAAAGAAGACTGCCACTCAAGTGCTCAAGTTAACTGGGGTGTAGTTTGATAACGGAATGGGAACTGCTTGTTTCTGGCTACTTAAGGACCAGCAGCATTTTCTGCTGTAAGCACTGGCTTCTGGCGAATGAAGACTGATGTTGGGAATGAAAGGTGCTGTTATTCTTGGCATGTTTTCCAAGGTCAGGCAGATATGGACTCATAAGATGACAAGTTGCCCTGGAAAAAAGAATTCTCAGACATTGAAATGAAAGAAGGGCTTATCTCAAGGGCATTTTCCTCAGGCCAGCACTTACAGCTGCAGGAGGTGGGCATGGGAGAAGAACTCCTGCACCTAGCTGAGCCTGACACAACTCTTTATACACACACACACACTAAGACTAAAAAAAAATCAAACATCACAAACATTAACATTGGATTCACTGGGTCAACCTCCTACTACATATTTTTTAACATTCTAATATCAAATTCCAATTAATTTATCATAGTTTGAAAAACATCTCTAAATTTACGCCAAGTCCCGTTTCTCCAGCCAATTATAAAGAGTCCCAAGTTCGATAGAAATCAGTATCCTCTTTCTCCTTCAATGAGAAAGTCAGTCTATCCATTTCTGCACAGTCCAAGATCTTTTTTACAATCAATCCATCGGTGGGCAGCTCCTCACTTTTCCAATATTGAGCAAATGCAATCCTCGCCGCTGTAATTAGATGCAACATCAAATAGATTTCCTGTCTGTTAACATCTTCCGGTATAATGCCTAACAAGAAAACTTGGGGTTTGAAAGCAAAGGGTTTTTGTAATATTTCCTCCATCCATCTATGTATTTTAATCCAGTACTTTTTTGCGTTGTCACAAGTCCACCACATATGATAAAAAGTACCCACTTTATGTTTACATTTCCAACATCTATTTGACATATTTGGAAACATCTTAGCTAATCAACTTGGTGACAAATACCATCTATAGAACATTTTATATAAGTTTTCTTTATACGAAGTTGCTAAAGTTACTTTAATGTTTCTTTCCCATAGTTTTTGCCACTTTTCTAGTTCAACATTAAATCCAAAGTTTTGTGCCCATATTATCATAGTTTTCTTAACCTGTTCTCTTTCCATTTTCCTGTCAAGTAAAAAATCATATAGTCTTTTAATAATTTTCTCATCTGTTTTAAGCATCACTTGATCAAATTCTGTTAGGTCTCTATAGAACCCCCATGCTTTACAATCCTTAGCATATCTTGATTGCATCTGCACCTTATACCACCCGGAAATATTAAGTCCCTGTTCTTGTATTTCTTGCTCCAGTTTCAGGCCACCATCCTTATCCAGGATATCGCCATATCTTACGATTTTTTCAAAGTTCAATACAGTTAGATATACAAAAGCTTCCATAGGTGAAAATCATCTTGGTAACTTATTATACAGTTTTAACTTTAGTTTTTCTCACACTGACATTAAAGATCTTCTAATAAAATGACTCAGGAAGGACCCATGTGACTTAGCTTTTTCATACCACACAACTCTTGATCCCATGCTGTGAGTTGCCCATCTCCAAGGGAACATCCCAGAAGGAAGGGCCCCAGGGGAACACAAAAGGAAAATATGGGGAAGTTGTTAGATTTGGTTCAATGAACTGCTCTGTGCATGCTCTGAGACTCATTCTTTGTTGGTTGTGCTTACTAGAAGTGTTCTGCAGAATAAAAGCTTTTGCCAAAGAATGATCTGTGTTTTGGAAGTGTGAAGTGGGGGAAACTGGCTCACAACCATCTACTCAGTTTTAAAGGAGTTGAGAAGTCAGCTCAGGATCTCCCTGTTGACTAGAGGAGACAGGGGTCCACACCTCACAGTCAAGGACAGTAGCACTTCTTGTTCCTTCTTCTGCATGCATGTGTTTGTGGGGAGGGGATATGGGGTCCAAAACAGCAACATTAACAAGTATCTGGTGACAAGCTGTTTCATGTGCATGTATATGATTGGGATCCTGTTCCTTGTGAGGGAGAATGATTTTGTAACGTAAGAAACCATTGGAAAGATCTCACTTTGCACACTCTACACTGCCACTAGATTTAGACAACTTGTAACACTGCCTCTTGTTAATTGTAGATTTAAAAAGAGAGAGGTGCTGGAGCGGTAATGTGAAAAGATCCCACTGGGTCAAGGACTGGATCTCACACATGATCCTAACCCCCTCCTGAAAGCCCTTAGTCTCCTCTTATGCTGGGACTGATGCTCACACTCAGCCCAGGTATAACTGAAGAAACTTCAAGGGCTCTGCTCCCCACTCTGCCACTTCTCCTCATCATCATCTTTAGAATCCTATGATGACTCCCACTGAACTGTCTGCAATGTGTGGGAGACTGGCCTATTACCAATTATTTTCCTTAGTGGAATGTCCAATTCACTTCTGGTTAATGTCAGTGGCTGGGGCATAAGCAGCTGACTAAATGGCATAGGTTCCAGGACCCCGGCAACTAGCCTAGAGTCCAAAGTCCAATCTCAGAAAAATCCAAATCTTATCCAACAGTTCAAGGTCACTGCCAGGAGCAGAAGAGCAAGGTAAGTCCAGTCCAAGAGACAGAAGCATAGTCAAATAAAACAGCAGTCAATAAACTGAGGAAGAAATACAGACAGAAGCCTGTACCTGAGGACTGGAACAGAAGTAGAAGTGGAGGCCAGGAAACCAGGTGAGGTGCATTTATAGTACAATTCAGGAATGGAAACAAAGTCCAAAAGTTCATAAGAAACACTCCTGTAAGTCTGGAAACCTTTGTTACCAAGGCAACTTGTGGAGGGAAGAGACAATTCTTACATAGTCCTTTCCCCAGGGCACCCAGGTGATGCTAATGAGGGCCCTGGTATCTGCAGTAGATTGCAGGGAGTAATTTTGCAGCTACCACAACTGCTATGCTGGTTCTTGGCCAGTGTGGAAGCTGAAACTACTCCTGGCAGTTAATTTGTGGGTTATGGATTACAGCATGGTTGATGGACCACAAACAGAGGGTGATTATCAGCTGGGAATAATCAATATGGCTGCCGGAGATGAGCAGAGTCTCCCAGGGCTCACTTCTGGATCCATTCTGTTCAACCTCTTTATCAATGACCTGGAGGATGGTGTACCCAATCTACTGACCAAATTCACAGATTATACCAACACTGGTTCAGTGTTAGTCTTTGTCAGTGTATCGTAGCAGCTGGGGCAGTGGGAAGGAGATCTACACACTTTTTGTTCAAAGTGTGCGTTTTGAAAATAAATAATCATACATGTTCATAGATTAGTCAGTTCTGTGAAAAGTTTGCTTTTCTGTGTGCAGTTTAACAAATGTGCACCTAGACAGTTTTCCCATCTGAATAACATGTTCAATCTTCTTCTTCTTCTTCTTCTTCTTCTTCTTCTTCTTCTTCTTCTTCTTCTTCTTCTCCTTCTCCTTCTCCTTCTCCTTCTCCTTCTCCTTCTCCTTCTTCTTCTTCTTCTCTATACAGATTTCAACCAGGACAAACCCTTCTTAGCGTTCAAGATTTGGCATGATCGGACACTTCAGGCTATTTGAAAGTTATGTTGTGAATTTGATGTGAATGGAACTTTCAGTTGAAACTTAGAGAATCTTGTTGAGCACAAGCCTTGCTGATCCTTTCATCCCTACTTACTGTAAGAAAGAATTCACAGCATTTCAAGCAAAATTCAGTTCACTTAAAAAATGAAATATTTTATTCTAACAGTATGTTAAATGCAGTACATACATACACTTATGTATAGCTCTTTAAATAAAATGATTAGAATAGTATTTCTAGTATTAATTAGTCAATTTTATGCCAAATTAAAATCTGATATTCCAGAAATCAAGCTGATTAAGTGAGATTCCAGCGTCACCATTCATCTCTGGAAAAAACTTTAAGAATGGGTACCAAGTTGTTGCAAAATTATCTTGATTTATCTTCTAGCCACATGGAAGCAACTGGTTGATTTCTCCACCAGTGTCACCACCCATTTTATTTCAAAGCTGCTTACATCATTCTCCTCCTCCTGCTCTCAGTCTTATCCCCAGAACAACAATCCTGTGAGGTAGGTTGGGCTGAGAGTCTGTGACTGGCCTAATGTCACCCAGTTGGCTCCAGTCACCTGATAATATCTTTAATTTCAATCAAGGTATCTCCAATATGAGGGTCCTTGGGCATTTTTCCAAGTTCTGACGGTCTTGATTTTTTTCCACCCCTATAATTGTTGTCACCAATATGAAACAACATCTCATTTTCATCCTATTAAACAAGCAAACAAAAAATCAGTTTACTGAATTCAGTTTTATTATTCTTTTCCATTAAAAACAAATTCTAGAGCTGAGCTTTCTTACCTATACAACTAACCATCAGTAACAATTACTAAAAAAAGAATATAGCACTGAAACCAACATTTAATGACAAGGGAAGGGACATTACAGGGGGCAACTTCAGTATAAGGACAGAATTGGGGAGGAGGTTTTTTTTTTTTTTTTCTTTTTTAATGAAAAACCTATTTATATTCCAAAAAGGTGTTACATAAATGAAACTTCAGGCTAGAATTAAAATTTATTTGGAATGCTGATGCTATCTATGAACATTCAGGCTAGAGTTAAACATGATTTGAAATGCTGATTATTTCATAAAAATCTTTGGAATGCTGATAAGCATTATTTGGAGTGCTGGTATTTTTAGGAAGCTGAGGATACTGTTTTAATTGGATAGCTGCTCTTCCATGAAAACATTCATTGTTCCCAAAAAACCTTATTTATAATTTTATGCAAGTTAAATTATTTGTCCTCTGTTTTTAGCAAAAACCAGATCCATTTAAATTGAATTTGGCTTACAGTTTGAACTCTAGCCATTCCATTCAGCACACATATTAATTAGGCATTAATATATTTCAATGTTTCCCTAGGGCTACATGGCCTCTTTACACTGAGAAAATATTACTTCTAATTAGCTTGCATATTTGAACAATAAATTTACACTGACTTTGGACATCAAATGCTAAATCTTGTGGGAAAATTCCAGCTCAGCAGGATATTAGCTGCTTGATCTAAATGAACAATTCCCCCTTAATATGAGAAAATAATTTCATCTTTATATTCTTTATCAGATGCTTTGGAGGGCTTTTACATCCTAATTTAGAATTGCTACATTTGGTCAACAGATGAAAAAGAACCCAAGCTTGAAAAGTTTGTGAAATTTAACAGCTATGATTGCCTTAAAGGATTAGACGAAGTATCCCTTTCAGACATTATATAAGGTTAAAGGAATGCCTATTGTTTAATTGTGAGGTATGAGATATATGCATCATGAGCTAAGTTTCCCCCTTTGCACTTCCAAGATAACTGACCGTTCTTTGGAAAAAAGCTCTTTATACATATTTCAATGAATTTTAGGTCACCACAACCAAGAAAGAATTACTCTCTGAGCATGCACAGAGCATTTTGTTGAACCCAGTCTAGCAACTACAGGTAGTCCCCAGGTTATGAATGTCTAGGTTACAATATCCCATACTTATGAACATGTGGACTGCCATAAACCCTATATAAATATCTCTAGTGCATTTGGAAACGCATCATCACCAGCTGCATAGTTCCCTATACTGTATTCATGGCTGTTTGTTCTGCAGTATCCGGAACGCAGACTCCAGTGATAAAACACTAACAACCCATCTTCAGCAGCACAATCAATTCCAATTGTTACCATGGACTCACCAATGTTAGGCTTAATGTTACCTCAAGAGTTTTCTAAACTGTTTTAAGAACCGTTTCTTTCTTTCATTTATTTATGATACACATGCACACATACATACCAATTTTCTCTCTCTTTCTCTCTCTTACCTATATTTGCTTTAATATTTCTATGTTATTATCATTATTACAATTCTGTATTGTATTTAAGATGTTTTAGGGAATATGCAAGCATTTCTTAAGTGCATAGATATGCATAGAAAGGGAAAATGTATACATATACTAAGGCAGACATTTGGCTTATTCATGTGATCCAACTTGCACAGAAATTTGACATCAGGATATTCTCAGGAATGGAACTCATCCTTTACCTGGGGACTACCTGTACTGCTGAGAATCCTCCTTTTGAGTAAGTTTGGGACCCATCCTTCTGAGAAGGCCCCCTCTAGCCTCTTCTATGTACACTGACTCTCTAGTTGGGTAGCCCTTGTCTCCTGACACTACATCATGGAGGCAAGTGTCATACCAGCCTCACCTGGCTTCTGGAGCTGCTGTCCCCTCCTGACAGCTGCAATCCTGACTCTTCTCAGAATCCACTTGGGGGGATGGGCTTAAGTTAAGAGATTCCTCTTCTATCATCTCAATGCTTGGAGCCCCAGTTTCCCAGGCCTCCTTCTCATCCTCCTTTGATGAGTCTAGATTAGCATGATCCAGAAATGTGTGCCAAGAACAACTGTCCTTCTCATTCCCAACATTATGTGGAGGAGCTTTGTCCCTACCTATATTAAGACTATCCATGCATATATCTCTACATTCAGGAATTCTTCACCCATATATTCATGCAAATTGGGAAAAGATGACATGCAGCACCAAAAAAGATGACATTTAGTGTATGATAACATATAAGCATATGTGCAAATTTAGAAATAATCCCAATATTTTCAGTGGAAATAGTAGGGAAGACTAGGTGGGGCTGCTTAGTCTGCTATCCAGTTGAAAGACAACTTTAAGGCCCCAGCCTCATCTCCCTTCACATGTTTCCAGATCTTTAAAATAGACTTGGACTGAGCATCATTCAATTCTGACTGTCCTCTGTCAGACTGGACAAGCTAAATGCTATCCTCATCTCTTAATTCCATGTGTTCCCAGTCTGTTTCCTAGCTGTGCATATAAATATTCTTTTTACTCCTTCGCAATTTTTTGGCCAATCTGAAGGAGGAATAGAGTCCTGGATACATTTGTATCCAATGATGTTTTTCTGGGATTAGAACAGGCATCACTGGCCAAATAAATGTCCCCTTTTCCCTGCATCCTTCATGCACACCTTAAATCAATTTGAAAGAGTTGGCAGATCCTTTAGAGTAGATTTGGGGTTTCTCATTGAACCACTAGGTGTTTGCGCAAGGTTTGATTTAGACCTCCATTTTTCTGAATTGTTAGATCACTGACTTAAACTTATGACCATTCTGGTAAGAGGATCCTCCAATGATGATGGTGATGATGATGTCATCACAGACATTGTAGAACCCCAAAGGTCCAAGTTTCATTTGATCACAAATGAACAGAGTTCTAGGAACTGAAGAGTGAGAACAAGATTTTATTCTTTAAGTTAGCAAATGCAGATAGCTGTCAATTGGGGCTGGGCTATAAAATCCTACGTTAGTTGTCCCACACATCTTATTTGGCTAAGCAGAAATCACAGAACTAGAAAGTAAATTAAAATAATCAAGAGGGAATTATGTCATAGTTTGGAGTGAAATGAAATCTATTTTAGAGATGCCAGACAGCTAGAAATGAGATGTTTAATTCATGATTTGGACTGATATTGTCTGCAGGTGTCAAATTGTCTGCAGGGCTCTGCGGAGCTCTGGGAGCAGGGTTTTAGAGATATTGCAGGGACTGACAGGACTCCTTCAGAGAGGGGCCAGGTATTAGGGAGGATGGGAGGAAGGAGGAGGCTGGGAACTCCAAGGAAAGGAAGCGATGGGAAGGAGTTGAGGTGCATGTACACCAATGCTAGGAGCATGGGTAATAAGCAGGAAGAGCTTGAAGCTCTCCTGGGAATAGGAAGGTATGATCTGGTGGGAATCACAGAAACTTGGTGGGATGAAAGGCAAGTCTGGAATGTGAACATAGAAGGGTATCACCTTTTTAGAAAGGACAGGAAGGAGAAAGAGAGGTGGGGGTGTGGCTTTATACATCAGGGAAGGGATAGGATGCAGTGAGAGAGAATGCAGCACAGATGTGGATTTGGTAGAGGCAGTCTGGGTGAAACTTAGGGGTTTTGACAGGGAAAGAGGCCTGACAGTGGGAGTATGTTATCGCCCTCCAGGTCAACTTGAGACCCTGGATGATGTCCTGACAGGCCAGATTCTAAGGATCTCGGGGGAGAGACACAGTAATTATGGGAGATTTCAATCTCCCGGATATTACTTGGGAGACTCACTCGGCTGTGACAGCCAGGTCGCATTGCTTCCTAGAAACTATTGAGGGAGCGTTTTTCACACAGAAGTTCTGAGAGGTGACAAGGGGGGGAAACATCCTTGACTTGGTCTTGACCAATACGGAGGAGCTGATAGATGAAGTACAGATTAGGGGAACTCTGGATGCGAGTGATCACTCCATCCTTTGCTTTGAGATCAGGGGACTGCAGATGGGCAGCAGGTCGAGCACTAGAAGCTGGGACTTCAAGAGGGCCAACTTTGGCCAACTGAAGGCCAGACTGGGGAAAGTCTCCTGGGATAGGTTACTGGAAGGTAAGGGAGTTGAGGAGGGGTGGATAGCACTGAAAAGGGAGGTTTTGGAGGCGCAAGCCTTGACAACATCTCTAGTCAGTAAGGTGGGGAGCTGGAGAAGACTGCCACCATGGATGCAAAAGGAGGTGGTTAGAGGGATTAGACGAAAAAGGAACATTCATAGGAAATGGGTACTGGGGCAAATAGAAAAATGGGTATACCGGGAGGAGGAGGCCCGTTGCAGAAGGATTCTTCGCAAGGCTAAGGCTGATTACGAGCTGAGACTTGCCAAGAATATCAAGAGCAACAAAAAGGGCTTCTTTCAGCATGTAAATAGGAAGAGGAAGAGGAGACAAGTGGTGGGACCACTAAATAAGAAGGAAGGAGATCCAGTGACTGATATGAGGGAACAGGCACAGCTGCTAAATGACTGTTTTGCCTCTGTGTTCTCCCCAAAGCAGGACGGGGGATATCTGCACAGGAGATTAGATGAGGCTGGGAACTTAGGGGCACAGATCAGAGTCACCCCCCTTGAAGTCGAGGGGCTCCTCAGGGCATTGGACATTACACAGGCACCAGGCCCTGATGGGTTACACCCAAGATTACTTAGAGAGTTGGCAGGAGTTCTCTCATGCCCACTGGCCTCCATTTTTGAGACCTCATGGAGAACGGGTGAAGTTCCAGAGGACTGGAGGGTGGTATCAGTGGTCCCAATTTTCAAAAAGGGTAGTAGAAAGGACATGGGGAATTACAGACCTGTTAGCCTTAGGTCCACTGTAGGGAAAACAATGGAAAGGCTCATAATAGAGAGAGATCTAGTGATGCTAGATAGGGAAGGGAGGCTGACAGCCACACAACACGGCTTCCGCAAAAACAGGTCCTGCCAGACAAACCTTGTGGAATTCTATGACAAGGTTTCAAGATGGCTAGATGGAGGGGATGCAGTGGATGTGGTATACCTGGATTTCAGCAAGGCCTTTGACAAAGAGCCCCATGATATCCTGGGGGAGAAACTGAGGAGTTTTGGGATACAACAAAGCACTGTCCGGTGGATTAGGGCATGGTTGACTGACCGAAAGCAGAAAGTAACCATTAGTGGGGAATCATTGGGATGGCGGCCAGTGACAAGCGGGGTCCCCCAGGGCTCTGTCCTGGGGCCGATCCTGTTTAATCTTTTCATTAACGACATGGAAGAAGGGGTGAACAGTCTGCCGATCAAATTTGCAGACGACACTAAAACTGGAGCAGTGGCCACAACTGAGGAGCAGGTAGTCCAGATCCAAAAGAACCTGGACAGTCTATGGAAGTGGGCAGGAGACAACAGGATGGTGCTCAATGTGGATAAGTGCAAGGTCTTGCACTTGGGGCATAGGAATAGCTGTCATAAGTACAGGTTAAGTGATAAGTGGCTGGAGAGCAGCACTTGTGAAAGGGACCTCGGGGTACTGGTTGACTGCAGGCTAAACATGAGTCAGCGGTGTGATGCGGTGGTCAAAAGGGCGAACGCCACCCTTGGTTGCATAGCCAGAAATGTGGCTTCTAGATCAAGAGAGATATTACTACCACTCTACACGACTCTATTGCACCTGCAACTGGAGTATTGTGTTCAGTTTTGGGCCCCTCATAGGATATAGCCAGGTTGGAGTCAGTGCAGTATAGGGCCACAAGGTTGGTGGCTGGTTTGCAGGGGATGGGGTATGAGGCGAGACTGAGGTAACTGGGTCTCTTCAGCATGGAGAAGAGGAGACTCAGAGGGGATGTGTTGGCGACATACAGGTATGTGAGGGGGTGTCACATGGAGATGGGTAGAGACCTGTTCTACCCTGCAGAGGAAGGCAGGACGCGCTCCAACGGAGCAAAGCTCAGGGAGCCAAGGTTTCATTTGGATGCCAGGAAGCACTTCCTGACAGTAAGGACCCTGAGGGTGTGGAATGGGCTTCCACAAGAGGTCGTTGAGGCCCCATTGGTGTGGGTGTTCAAGGATAGGCTGGACGTCCACATGGTGGGCATGTCGTGAGCGGAGCCGGCTGGTGCTGCAGGTCAGACTAGATGGCCCGGGAGGTCCCTTCTGACTCGCTCTGTTTTCTACGTTTCTATGTTTCTATGAATTGGGAGGTGTCATGAAATGAAGTTAAAAGGCTATTTTCTTTCTCCCTACTGCCATGACCCGCTATGTATTTCCAAACTGCATTTTTTTGAGAGTGACTGTAAGAGAAAATATAGATTCTATATTTATATTCTATCTATATTCTAGATTACTATTTATCCTGTCTTATTTTTTGAACCTTTTCCAAACAGACATTTCATGCAGTTTAATCCATTTTCTTCCAGAACTCCCATTATACATAATCTCTACAGACTGCTTAAGTACCATATGCCTTTGCAAAAGAAGTTAAAGAAAGATGAAAACATTGCAGCTATTCTTATTTTTATGGAACCTTTACATTCCAGAATGACAATTAGCATTTGAAAAATGATTTCTAATTAAAATGTGCAGAGCTATTTGCGAGGAGAGATTCTGTTACATTTACAAGTCTGTTGTAAAAGGCAAAACTTGTCCACACGCATCTTTTCCAAAGACTGGTTCAGAGATAGGCATGACTAGGTACTTGCTGAAGATCCACACCTCAACAAGGCCCACTAACAAGATCCTACTAAACTTGCTCTTCATCTTCATCATGGCAACTGGCTTGCTAACTGTCTGACTTGACTGGTGGTAAGAAGGGAGAGACAAAAATCCCACTGATGACTTATTGACTGGTTCTCTGTCTGCCAAGCAAAAAGTGATAGCAGTGATGAAAACCTGGAGGAGAAGCAAGCGCAGCTAGTGATGATGGTGATGAGAAGGTAGATGCACAGAGGGAAGGCCCATTGAAGGGTGTTGCCCAAGGGCCCTCATAAACCTTGAACCAGCACTTATTTTATTTTAATTTTAATTCTGAATTTGTATGCCACTCACTAATCCAAATGAAATCTCTAAGCAGCTTACAGTAATATACTAAATGACATTAAAACCAATTAAAATCACAATAATTAAATATATATATCACAATTATACCAAGTAAGCCCAACAACAACTGTAAAAAATAAATAACCATTTAAGACTGTCCTTGAAAGTTTCCATAGAAAATAAACAACTTCTGGCACAAAAATGAAAACAAAGTTGGCACCAAGCTGATTTCTTTGGGTAGCCTGTTCCATAGTTGAGGAGGAGCCACCAAGAAGCCCTTTCTTCTGTTTATCTCCTTAAGGGTTGGCTTTTTTAGGAAGACCTTATGCCCAGATCTTAATGGGCTGGTAGGTATATATGGGAGTAGATGGTCCTTTGGGTAGCCAAAGACATTTTGAGCTTTTATATGTCAAAACAAACACTTTAAATTGGGCCTGAGCTACAATCAGCAGCTGGAAACCAGTACAACTTATACAAAACTGGTGTTATATGGGCCTGCATGTTAACACCTGCCACCAACTGCATGGGCTGGTTTTCAACCAGTTGAATTTTCAGGACTGCCTTCAAAGGCTGCCCCACATAGTGAGTCCCAGACTCAGCTCGAGCTCGTGCCCTAGACCCGGCGTTCTGCCCACGGCCTGGCCCTCACAGTTTGCTGTGGCACTTGTATGTTCTGTCCAGGGTTTTCAACCTGAACACTGAGATAGCCAGCATTTTGCAACCCTTGCAGAACCAAGTCACTACCTTGCAGGCTGAACTTCTCACCCTGCAAGTGGCACCTCCTGCTGCACACCTCCTCTTCCTCAGCATGCCCTAGTGTCTCCTCTGCCAGCACACTTTGATGGGAACTGCAAGGAAGTATGAGGCTTCTTGAATCAAGGCAATCTGCTCTTTCTCATGTGCCCTGAGGCTTACTCTATTCCATGCAGTCATGTTAGTCTGATGATGAGCCTGTTCTCTGGCACAGCTCTAGCTTGGATGTCACCCCTGCTAGAATTGGATGGCTCCATCTTGGGGAACCAGGAGGATTTCACAGCAGTGATGAACGGCATGTTTGGTGATGTAAACTTTTGCCCACACTGAGTTTCGATGTCTCGCCAGTGACACCTTTTGGAATGAACCAGCAGTGCACTTCCATTTCTGGCAAGGTTCAAACTCAGCAATTAAAGATGAACTGTCCAGAATTGATTCACTCTCTTCCTTAGAAGCCTTAATAGCCCAGCATATTGCTATTAACACTTGCCTTACTGAGCGAAGAGGAGAATGGCATCAGGAATGTGGTCAACCAAAACCTACCCCAGCAAGGCCACTGGAGCATGAGATTTCTGAACCCAGGTCTGTGCCTATGGAAGTGGCACTGCCTGACACAGGTGGAAAAGTGGTGGTGGTGGACTCTGGGTCTCTGCCTCTATTGTGGCCAAGAGGGGCACTTTGTGTCCACTTGCCCTTACAAGAAAATACTCCAGGAAAGTGGACCACCCCAGAGACATTAGGGGAAAATGGCCTGGGGACTGCAACATCTAAGCCCCAGCTCCTCATCCCAGTCTGGTTCCTCCTGCCCCATGGGGAATTTCTTCAGGTGGCAGCATTCAATAAATAAAACCCACATGATAAGCTAATCAGATTTAAAATACTGGATGAATAAAGAGGTCTTAGCCTGGCACCAAAAAGAATAGAGTTGGCACCAGGCGAACCTCTCTGGGGAGCACATTCCATAGCTGGGGTGCCACCAGAAGGACCTCCACACTAGATCATAAGGGGTGGGAAGGCACACAGGGAAAGAGACACTCCTTCAAATATCCTGGTCCTAAGACATTTAGGGCTTTACAGGTCATCACTAGCACCTTAAATTGGACTCAGACTTCAACTGGTAGCCAGTGTAGATGGTACAGGACCAGCATTATATGTGCATACCTACCCATCCATGTTAACATCCTGGCAGTATCTGAACCATTGCTAGGCATCACTCATCCAGGTAAGGATGCAGTTGATATTGAAGGAAATTGCTGCCATCTGAGACTCCAGGGACAGGTCCAGGTCGAAGAACACTTTCAAACTGCATACCCTGTTCTTTAGGGGGAATACAACTCCTCCCAGAACAAGGCTAACATCATTTATCCAGAAGGCTGAATCGCCTATCAATAGGATCTCTGTCTTTAAAGGACCTCATGTTAAAGAGCTTGGGGAATAAAATGGAACCCTGAAGAATTCCATGGCAAAGATACCATGGTGGAGAGCCGTAATCCCCCAGCACCACATTCTGGAATCAGCCAGCCAAGTAGGAATGGAACCATGGCAAAGCAGTGCCTCCAACTCAGCCAGTTGATCCAGGAAGATACCATGATTGATGGTATCAAAATCCTCTGAGAGGTCCAGGAGAACCCATAGGGATGCACTCCCCCTGTCTGATTCACCACAAAGCTATATCTTGTTCATTGTGTTTCCTTTTATGATGTCATTCATATCATCTGGTGGCATGGAAAAGAGTCTTTCATGGGAAAATGCAGCCTCAAATCTGTATTTTCCCTTCCATAATCCATCCATGAGATTATTTGTGCACTTTAGCATCTTCCTGAAAAGAGCCTTGGTAAGGTGATCCTGTTTAGATGGACAAACAGGGGGCAAAGAGATCAGCCACAAAAATAAAGGTAATACTTGAAACTACAGACCACAATTTTGATAATTTTGAGGAAGATGGACCAGGGATCTTGGTCAAGAAAATAAATGAATGTACAACTCTTTTAACTGTGCTAACAGTTGATTTAGAAATCTCCTTGGTGCACAAGAACAATCTCCCTATTTTTCAATCTGCCTTTACAGATGCCCTTTTCTTTCGCTAACTCGCAGAATTCTTTAATGTTTAGACTGTCCTGATTATTATTATAACTTTTTGCTTTGCTACAACGGAGAGCTGCTAGCCTGGAGTTTATTGATGGAAATGTATGGCTATTTAATGATTTTTTGAATAGGTTAGGCTTTTGCCTTTGCCTGTCAGTTGAAACAATCATCTCAGATGTAGCATCACTTATTAGAAAAGAACAGATGCAGGATTCAACTAATTATAGAAAATTAACCAGTCCAATTAAAACAATTCCTCAGAGTTCCAAGTCATTGGAGATCAGGCACATAAAATGTTTTCAAGTGGTATGTGTTGATAAATCATAAATAATACAAAAAATACCAAATACATCTGTAAGATACAGGACTAACTCTTTGGATTATATAATGTTTGCTCCAAGGAGGTACAGTAGCACATATTCAGGGGGAAGTTCAGAAATTCAATTAACTGCTGCTTCCATTAATGATAATGGGGGACTGCATGGTTAATGCCCTGAATATTCTGCTGAATAGTCACCCTGTAGTGTTTAATTAAAAAACCATCAAGCTTATAATAAAATATCTACCATACACACTGGTCAGGGAAAAAGAAGGTAGTGGATTGTTTGAGGCAGTACAACTCATGTCATAACTGAAAAACAAGTATATGGCAAAACTGATAAAAGTTGTGATTTACAATGGTATGTTAGATTGGTTTGAGAAAAGAGCTAGTGTCCTTTAAACTATGAGCCTGCAGCAACTTGTTTATTTTATTCACTTTAGTCTGTTCTGTTTATATTAGTTCTTCTTTTGGTCTGTATTTTTATCTATGCAATTGTATATGTTGGGAAAATAAAAATTAAAAAAGAAAAAAAAACATGATCCTGCAGTAATGAGGACAATATATTTATTTTATTTAATGGAACTAAAGACTGATGCCCCTTCATGGATCACTGCCTTGTCATGATGAAGTGGCTTGTGTAGTGCAGTGAAGCTAAGAGCTATGGCACACAGGGGCATGCAAGACAGACTCATAGCAGAGAGATGTGACTGAAGAACTATGGATGGAGGTTTGCAACATTGAACAAGAGGTAGCAACTAAAACCATCCCAAAGAAAAAGAAATGCAAGAAAGCAAAATGGCTGTCTGAGGAACCTTTACAAATAGCTGAGGAAAGAAGGGAAGCAAAAGGCAAGGGAGAAAGAGAAAGATACACCCAATTCAATGCAGAATTCCAGAGGATAGCTAGAAAAGATAAGAATGCCTTCTTAAATGAACAGTGCAAAGAAATAGAAGAAATCAATAGAATAGGGAAGAGCAGAGATTTCTTCAAGAAAATGGGAGATATGAAGGGGACATTTCATGCAAAGATGGGCATGATAAAGGACTAAAATGGCAGGGACATAACAAAGGCAAAAGAGATTAAGAAGAAGTGGCAAGATTACACAGAAGAACTATACAAGAAAGAGCTGAACGTCCCTGATAACCACGATGGGGTAGTCACTGACCTCGAGCAAGACATCCTGGAATGTGAAGTCAGATGGGCTTCAGGAAGTCTGAGCAGCAACAAAGTTAATGGAGGTGACAGTATTCCAGCTGAGCTGTTGAAGATCCTAAAAGACAATGCAGTAAAAGTGCTACACTCAATATGTCAGCAGATTTGGACTCAACAGTGGTCTTAGGATTGGAAAAGGTCAGTTTACATTCCAATTTCAAAGAAGGGCAATGCCAAAGAATGTTCAAACTACCACACCATTGTACTCATCTCACATGCTAGAAAAGTTATGTTCAAAATCCTACAAGCAAGGCTCCAGCAGTATGTGGACCGAGAACTACCAGAAGTATGGGCAGGGTTTCGAAGAGGCAGAGGAACAAGAGATCAAATTGCCAACATAGACTGGATAATGGAGAAAGGTAGGAGTTCCAGAAAAACTTCTACTTCTGCTTCATTGACTATGCTAAAGCCTATGATTGTGTGGATCACAACAAATTGTGGCAAGTTCTTAAAGAGATGGGAGTACCAGACCATCTTATTTGTCACTTCAGAAACCTGTATGCAGGTCAAGAAGTGACAGTGAGAACTGGATATGGAACCACGGATTGGTTCAAAATTGAGAAAGGAGTTCAGCAATGCTGTAGGCCGTATACTGTCTCCCTGCCTATTTAATTTATATGCAGAGCACATCATGAGAAAGGTTAGATGAAATTAAGATTGCTGGGAGAAATATCAACAACCTCAGATATGCAGATGCTACCGCTCTAATGGCAGAAAGTGAAGAGGAACTAAAGAGCCTCTTGATGTGGGTGAAAGAGGAGAGTGCAAAAGTTGGCTTGAAACTCAAGATTAAGAAAACTAAGATCATGGCATCCAGTCCTCACACTTCCTGGCAAATAGATTAGATAGCAATGGAGGTAGTGACAGATTTTATTTTCCTGGGTTCCAAGATCACCGCAGACAGGGACTGCAGCCAAGAAATTAAAAGATGCTTGCTTCTTGGGAGGAAAGCTATGGCAAATCTAGATAGCATACTAAAAAGCAGAGATATCACCCTGCCAACAAAAGTGCGTATAGTCAAGGCTATGGTTTTCCCAGTTGCCATGTATGGCTGTGAAAGCTGGACCATAAGGAAGGCTGGGCACCAAAAACTTGAGGTCTTTGAATTATGGTGCTGGAGAAGACTCCTGAGAGTCCCTTGGACCACAAGGCAATCACACCAGTCAGTCCTAGAGGAGAGCAACCCTAACTGATCTTTAGAAGACCAGATACTGATGAAAATAAAATAAAGAAGAACCACAATCTATTTGTTTGTTTGTTTATTTACTGCTTGTTAGTCAAGATGACTCTCTGGACACTATACTGGGTCCTTCTTCAAAGTGTTAATTCCAAGGAGGCTTGGAGGCAACAAGGAGGAGGGCTATTCTGTTGTGATCTCCACCTGTGAAATAGCCTCCACCCTGTGGCCCACCTGATACCAATCTTGTCAGCTTTTTGATGTCTGGTTAAGACAGCTCTTCATGCTGTGCCCTTTAATGGTGTATTTGATTACCCAGGGGCTTAAGGACAGTATACATCCCAGGATTTTTTTTTTTTTTTTAACATGGTCACTTTTACTGTATGTTTTAGCTATTTTGATTCCAATGTTGCTTTGATTTTATGGTATTTGTATTGTAGTGTTTTTATGGATTATTGTAAATTACCTGGAGTGCTTTGGTTAGGAGTGGTATAGAAATGAATTAAAGGAAAGGAAGAAACAGTGGCAGTAGCAGATTTATTTTTGAGCCTAAAACAGGTTTCAAATTAATTTTTTTAAAGAAATTTTATTAAAATTTTAAACTAGTACTAAAAACATCAATCATCACATACATCGGACTTACTGGGTCAGCCCCTTTTTACATATCTTTTAACATTCTATGTTCATATTCAAATTCATTTATAATAACTTGAAAACATCTTTAGATCAAAACCAAGTCCCATTTCTCCAGCCAATAAAAAAAGAAGTTCCAAATTTGATAGAAGTCACTGTCTTCTTTTTCCTTCATCAGTAAAAACAGTCCATCCATTTCTTACGGAGTCCTGTTTCTCTTAAACAATATTAAAGGAAAGAATCTCCAAGTTGGATGAAAGTCAATATCTTCTTTCTTCTTCAATGATAAATTCAATCTAAACATTTCTACACAATTCAGATTTTTTTTTCATTTTTCTAATATTAGACAAATAGATTCTTCACTACCACAGTTACAGATAAAATTAGGAACATCCATTTAACATCTTTAAAAACATCTTAGCTAATCTATTTGGTGGCAACTAATACCTATAATATCTTAGGTATTAAACAAGCTTTCTTTAAGCTAAGTTACTAATGTTTCATCTAGCTTAAACATCATTTAGTCAAATACAGTTAAACCCGTATAAGAGCCCAACTCTTTACAATCTTTAACTTATCTCGCTTATATCCATCCGTTATTTCACCAACAACATTAGTTTAGCCTTTCCATATCACATATAAGCCTGCCAACCCATTTAAGTCATTCCTTTTTAAGATAATAAGTTCTCTTATTTTTACTCTATGTCATAAAAAATATCTAATTTATGTTCACATATCCAACATCCACTTAACCTCTTTAAATATATCTTAACTAATCTGTTTGGAGACAACTATTACCTATAATATCTTTTAAATAATCTCTCTTTAAGCTAAATTACTAATGTTTCATCTAAAACATCATTTAGTCAAATACAATTAACTCCTTATAAGAGCTCAAGTCTTTACCATTTTTAACATATCTCGCTTATATCCACCCTTTTTTTCACATATCTCGCTTGCTTATTAGCTTTCCTGATTGTATTTCTTTATTTACCATTTCAGATTTTCCATCTGCTTGTTGTGTATTTTGTGTATTCTGTTCAGGTTTGATTTGCATGCCCAGAGCTCCATTAATGGAATTATCTAATTTGTCAAAAGGTCCTTTTTATTCAATTAAAAAAAGATCAAATTGTTCAATTAAAATGGTCTCCTGCTGTAATAGTATCGCCTGTTGGGATAATTGCAAAGCTGTTAAAGAAGTCTGTATTGCCAAAAGTGTCTTCTGTAATTCTTCCATACTTTGCCAGAAGTTACGAAACAGCAACAAAAATAGAAAAGAAGAAGATAAAGGGAAAAAATATAGAAATAAGTATATTTATATAAATCCAGATCCAAAGTGGCAGCAAAAGGGAATTTTCAGCTTTCTTTTTAATCTAAGTCACTTAGGAACAAAGGCTTGGCAAATATCCAGATGCTTTGGCAGAGGTCAGAAACAGAAAGAAAAATGGCCACTCCTACAGGCAAACTATATCCTTCTATAAGTTCTTGGCAAAAGTCCAACATACAAGAAAGATCCTTCTATCATTCAATTCCACAGTAATTATTTATTTCAATTCTTTGCCCTTGGAGAGATTAGAGGAAAAAAAAAGACCCTCTTCTTACTTAGATAGAGGCCTCCGTCTCTCTCACTTCATTTTCCGTCACCGCTTGAGAGTCCATTGGGGGGGGGTAAGTCCGCCCTCCATCCAAAGGGCTTTTTCTTTTTTTTCTTTATGCCGATTAGCAACAAGTACAGCTTTTCCATTGGTAGTATTGCAAAAGAAAGAGATAAAAATGTCTTTCCCAGTAAATCCGATGAATTTCTAGCTAAATTCCTAAACTTTAAGCCAGATGTCGAGGACGTGGGGGGGGGGAGATTCCCCCCTGTGTTGTCCAGTTGAGAAATGCCTGATTTTCACCCAGTAGATGTGGGGTTGCCACCCCACACCATCCAGAAGATTCCCCAGGCACACTCTTTTCGCCCCAACTGGGCTTAGATGAGCCTCCCACGGCCCACTACCAAACAATTACCAGCGTGATAACGGAGCCCTGTTAATCACTGCTGTCTCATCCCAACGCCATACCGGAAGTCCCATCAAATTAATTTTATATGAGGAAAAGATATGAATGAAACTGCCTAGAGTAACAAGCCAAAAGGGGACATTCCTCCTTTTCCATGGAAACGTGCATCTTTCAGTAGGATAATTGTGCAACAAGTCCTCATTTATGGGTTTTCTTTTCTCTTTTTTTTAAATTTTAGGAGCTGACCTAGGAACTCCCCTTGAACCATCAAAATATCAAAAGCTAGCTTTCTGAGAGAGCCAAGAAGTCAGAAAATCCATGCTATGGCAAGAAGGAAAGTATAGAAAGCTGCAAGGTCAGCAAAGGTCTCTAAGATATGTGAGAGTTCAGTAGCCTTTGACATTCTCTCGTTCAACTTACATGACTACTTGATTTGTTGCTCATGTGAAGAGGAAACATGGAGATAGTGGAGGAGAATTCTTTGTAAGAAATGTGGGTTTCCACTTGCTTTTCAAGCTGAACTGAAGCCAGAGTGGTATTAAGGGTTAACTGAAAGTACTCTAAACCTTAATAATACACAAAGGACAAGTGCTGTTGCAGGTGAGGCAGAACAGACTGCAGTGTGTTTGAAAATGTCACAGCTTAGAGTAAACTGAAGGGCCTGAGCTACGAAACATCACATCACACTGTGATTTCCTTCGGCTCCAAAAAGCAACAGCATGACACAAGGCAGAACATGGTATCTATCATCATTTGTGATAGTATTATAAAACACTAATGTTATCACAACAATGAGTTGAATGTCAGCCTTTTGCTTGTAATGCATAGTAATTCTGGTAGTTGGCCAAGTCCAGAGATCAGTCACAGAAAGACAGAAGATTAGCTAATGTGAGAAGCTAATTGCCCAGCTGGACAATTTTACTCTGTGTTTGTGTGTGTGCACATGAGTGCACATGCATGTGTTTGTGTGTGTATATGAGAGAGAGAGAGAGTTTAGCAATAGAAGTTGAAACTGCACTGACATGCAAATAAAAAGCTAATGCCTTCAAAAAACATTTCCTTTAAGCTTTCTACTGTTGGATTAAAAAGGAAGGCTCAGAAACTGGGTACATAGAATGAAAGTATTGGTGCAACTGTACAACTTAGGGGTTTGAAGAAAGAAAAAAAAGTTTAGATTTTTCTCTTGTCATGTGTTTTACCATCTGCAAGGCATTCAGAATGCCTTGATAAAAATGATTGCCTCAGCAATATCTACGGCAGAGGCATCACATGGAATTTCAGTCCTGAAATGAGATCTTACTATGGCTATATCACCGTCATGTGGTCAGCAAATAAGCAGCCCATCATGATCTTTCATAGGATGTATGAAATCAGTCTATTGAATCAACCTGTTTTGCTGAGGAGTAATAAAAGCAATTCTTTCTTTGTCTCTTCTACTCTTCAAGGAAGAATCAGAAGGGATATCTTTTACATTAATAAAATCTGCTGCTGCAGGCTGAGCACAGAGAGCAAGCAGCTCCTATTGGTTTTTCTTTTTTATCCTTCCCTAAAGTGCAAAGCCACTGCCCAGAGATCTAGGCTGGGCCCCTGCATGAAAGTAGGGATAGGAATTTACATAGGTGGTTAAATCCATTCTGTCTGTGCTTCATAGATTTCCAGATAGCTTTTTAAAATTTATTTTAAGAACAGTAAAGTTTAGGGAGGGGGGAGAAGAAAAAGTGGCATACAAATAAAATTTACAAAGAAACACCAAGGGTTCTTAAACAAATATTACATAGAATGCCAAGCACTTATTTTAAAAAATCACTATAAATAAGCAATTACTATTCTTTCTACTCATATTTTTTGTTTGCAGTTAATTAAAATTAATTGAAGATAAATCTCAAACTCTTTTCTGAAACATTCTATTCCCCTTTTACCTATACTTTTCCATTGTTATTATCCCTATTAAAAATAAGTTGTGTGTAATGCAATTTTCACGTATCATTTTCCTTGACTGGTTATCTTTCTATATAATTACTGCATAGTCAACTGACTTATTTTTTCAGTCTTCAATAAAATTTCCTCTGCTTTCCATTTTAAAACAGTTTTAACCTTAACCACAGTTATTATGTACCTAAGTAGCTCTATCCATTTTAAGTCAACTTAGTATAACAACAAAGCATCAGTACAGGAGTTAATCTCTAATAATATTTTCAAAAATTCTACTCCATTCATATAAATTTCCTTCCTATCATAGCAGAGCATTAATTTGAATGTTACTCTCCAATAGTACAGTAGTCTCCGAAAATTCGTGGGCATTCCTAGAGCACCCACAAATTGTGAAAAACTGCAAATTTCGAATGTGGTAAAGGTTCATTGCCAGAAGCCTTAGAACAGGGGTCCTCAAACTTTTTGAACAGGGGACCAGTGGAAAGGTGCTTGTGATGGTCATGGGCCACCAAGGCAGTGTGGGTGGGGGGTGTGGGCTGACCCAGGGCTGGGGGGCAGGCAGGAATGTGCGGTGAGGCAGGGGCAGGGGTGGGCACAAGCCTTGCTCATAAGGGGATCAGTTTGGGGACTTCTGGTTGGTGTCATGGCGAGATGGCTGTGAAGAGCGGGGGCTCCCATTATCACACTGGTATTTGTTTGATAGTGAGCTGTGAGTCTCATCCAAGCCCTGACAGGGCAGGGATTGGTTTGCTCAAGCATTCTTCTAATTAGTGGGGGGTGGCAGCTCCTCATTTACTGGGAGAAATTCGGGCTTATCTCAATCAAACAACACAGAGGAGAGAGGAGCTCCCTGCAAGCCAGAGACAACCAGATCTAATAGCATTAGAATAATATCTAGAAGTTCATCGGACCTGCTGGGTGAACATTTCTATTTTTTTTTTTTTCTTCTTCTCAATATTACCTGGGAAAGTACTGCAGCTGTTACTAATTGGCATAAAGAAGTAAGATAAGCCCTTTGAAGGAGGGAGGGATTCTTCCTCCCCCCACAGAGTTTCAAGCAGCGACTGATCTGGGGGAGAGGAATGAGGCTCTTTTGGAAAGTTTGAGGCTAGAGAGAAAGATCCTTTTTCTAACCTCCCCAAGGGCGAAGAATCAGAATAAATAATTACTGTGGAATAAGTGATAGAAGACAAAGCTTTGGCCATTTTTGGACCCTTTTTCAGAATAACTCTCATGCCAAGAATTTGACATCATTTAAAGACAAAAATAGCCCTTTGCTGCCACCCTGTGGTTATTGGATTTATAGCAAGTCTCTACTTTTTTTTCCTTTTTTTTCCTTTTTTCTCTTCTCTATTTCTCTGTTGTTGTCTTGTAATTTTTGGCAAAAAAGAAAACAAACAGACAGACAGACAGACAGACAAACAAACTACTATCATCATGAAAAAAATACATTCTTCCTCCTCTTTGGCTCCTACATCAGCTGCTCAGAGTCCTACTCATCAGCCTATAGAAGCAGATGTTGAAAAATATCAAAAAGAGCTACAAATGATGCTTTTGGCGATACAGACATCCTTAACAGCTTTCCAAGTATCCCAAGAGGCAATCTCAACACGACTGGAAAGCATTTCAACTGAACAAAGAGAACGTCTTGACAAACTGGTTAATTCTATTAAGGAAGTATCAACCCAATTGGTGGACGTTCAACTTAAAACTGAACAGAATGTGCAAAAACTACAACAAGCGCATGAGAAACTTGAAACTGTAGATAAAGAGACACAATTAATAAAGCAAACAAACAAGTCACTATGGGATTTGCCTGTTATACTAGAGATGAAGAAGGTACCTAACTATTTGAGAGAGATTATGCTTAGGTGGTGAATGGCAGAAGGAATATTTTTCACCTGGAACTTTACAAGATATAAATTGGACTCGACTTTTAAGGCTCAAGAGTTTCATGAAAAATTTAGACGTATGCTTGAAGAGGAAGAACCGGGTGCCTCAGAAGAAGGAGGAATAGAAGTTGAACCAATGGAACTAACAACATGTCATTCTGACTTACAACAAGAAGTACAGACTCTGGAAGTGGACACTGATTTACAACAAGAAGTACAGTTACTGAAAACAGAGGAAGAGAAGAGGTAGAGGTGTAAAGAAGAAATAAGAGAATTTTGTATTTTAAAGGGAATGATTTGCAAATGGCCTGGCACGTTTATATGTGGTATGAGAAGGCTAAGTCACATGGTTCTTTTTTAAGTCATTATATTAGATGTCAGTGGGGGGGAAATTAAAGATAAAATTGTATGAACTTGATAGGAAAATGGAAGACGAATAGATTAAGAAAACTATGATAATGTGGGCACAAAATTTTGGATATAATATTGAATTAGGAAAGTGGTAAAGCTGTAGGAGAGAAATATCAAGGTAATATTAGGAACTTTGTATAAAGAAAACTTGTACAAAATGTTTTATAGATGTTATCTGTTGCCAAATAGATTAGCTAAGATGTTTCCCAATATGTCAAATGGATGTTGGAAGTGTAAACATAAATTGGGTACTTTTACTATATGTGATGGACTTGTGATAATGTGAAAAAGTCTTGGATTAAAATACATAAATGGCCTGTGGAAATGTTATAAAAATCCTTACCTTTTAAACCTGAAGTTGTTTTATTTTAATTAGGCACTATACCGGAGGATATTAGTAAACAAGAAATGTATTCGATTTTACATGTAATCACTGTGACGATGATTGCATTTGCTCAATACTGGAAAAGTGAAGAATAACCCATCGATGAATTTTATTTATTTATTTAAAACATTTTTATGCCGCCCCCATCGCAACAAAGCCTCGGGGCGGCTTACAACAAAAACAAAGTTATACAAAGTTATACAAAAACAAAGTTATACAATAAAAATATTAAAACCTGGTGCATCTCGGCTTCAAAATTTTTAAATCCTACACAACAAATTAACATTTAAAATAAATTTTAAATAAAAAAGTCTTAGCCTGGCACCGAAAAACAAATAATGACGGCGCCAGGAGGACCTCTCTGGGGAGCGCATTCCATAGGTGGAGTGCCAACGCAGAGAAGGCCCTCCTCCGGGTACTCACCCTCCTAATATCATTCACAGAGGGTTCCCGGAGAAGGGCATCTGTTGCTGATCACAAGGGGCGGGAGGGCATATATGGATGCAAGCGTTCCTTTAGATCCCCAGGACCCAAGCCATTGAGAGCTTTATAGGTCATAACCAACACCTTGAATTGGGCCCGGACTTCAATCGGGAGCCAGTGGAGCTGATGGAGAACTGGGGTTATATGAGAACAATGCCCAGTCCCCGTCAGCAACCTGGCAGCTCTATTCTGCACCAATTGAAGTATCTGGACCGTCTTCAAGGGTAGCCCCATGTAGAGTGCGTTGCAGAACTCTAATTGGGAAGTTACCAACGCATGTGTCACTGTCACCAGGCAATTGTTCTCCAGGAAGGGACGCAGCTGATGGATCAGCCGAAGCTGAAAGAAAGCGCTCCTCGCCTCCGCCGTCACCTGGACTTCTAAAGACAGGTCGAGGAGCACTCCTAAGCTGCGAACCCTGTCCCTCAAAGGGAATGCAACCCCATTTAGGACAAGGCCCAAGTCCCCCATTATTTATTTATTTAAAACATTTTTATAATCATGTATAATTTTATACATCATGAATGGGAGTCTAAAAAAAATCCTGGACTGTGCAGAAATGGACAGATTGGCTTTATCATTGAAGGAGAAGGAAGATAATTGACTTCTATCAAACTTGGGACTCTTTTTATTATTGGCTAGAGAAACGGGACTTTGCATAGATTTAAACATGTTTTTAAAGTTATTATAAATGGAAAAAGAAAGGTGTAGGGGCTGACCCAGTGGGCTCAATGTTTTTGATGATGGATGTTGTTTGTACTTTGTTGTTTTTTAGTACTATAATTCAAATAACACTTATATATATATATATATATATATATATAGGAGATCAGTTTGGACTTGCTTGGAGAAAATGATCTCCTTGCAAGCAAGCTGCTGCACAGAAAATTCCATGAAAGACTGAGGCTGCAAACACTGAACTGCGACTTCACAGGGCTAGAATGTATTTTCAAAAAGTCCACTCCATTCATACACTTTTTGTATAAAGTAAGATGTGCATAATAGACTTCACTTACCATTAAATTCTTTGGCTGGCTTTCTATTTACCTACTTAGTCAGGTACCTATTTACTAATTTACCTAATTTGTGTTCACTGCATAGTCTGCTAATTTATTTTTCCAGTCTTCAATAGCTGGGTTATCTTCTGCTTTCTGTTTTGAAGCAATTATTACTCTGGCCATAGTTATTTGAATAACTCTGCCACATTCCTTGGCAAAGTTTCTGGTACAATGCTCAGCAACATGGTTTTGGCAGCCATGGGAAAATTAATTTTCAAAATGTATTTCTTTCCAATTGTTTTGATTTTGTCTTACGACAACCACATCTGGTAAAAAGTTTCATCTACTTCTTTTCATTTACAATACTTCTCAATGCAGTTCTTGTCCATTTTCTTTATATCTTTTGGAATAATATATCCCTGGAAAAACAACTTTTGCCAGTTTTCTCACAGTTTTGGACTGGCTGTAAAATTTATATCCTTTATCCACAAGCTTTCCCATTAAGGGAACAGTATGTCTTCCTAAAAGTCTGCATCCAGTTTATCATGCATATTTTTATTTGCTCAGTCTCAGTGTCATATTGAAGTAACTAGTTATATTCATACTCGTAAATGATCTTTTTGCTGTGTGATCAGTTTTTCTCCTATGGAACCTTTTCCTGTTTGGATTTCTTTCTTCAGTCTTTCTACTATTTGATTATAAATTGGCCATTTTATATATTTTCCTTCATCTTTTAGTTCTTGCCATGACTTAATTCTTTCAGGTTGGTCAAGCATGTCTCCATATGTGTCATGCATGAAGCCCCAACAGAAACAGTGACTCATGAGGAGACCTTACGCTTGACACCCAGTGCCCAAGAATGGACTCCACAACCCAACGCAGGGACAGCCGAGCCAGCTGCTGCATCTTCCTCTGACCCACAGCATGTTGAGCAAACGCCCGGACCTTTATCAGAGACAGAGAGTCATGAGAAAGAGGAAGCTGCAAGTTCTACTCAGAAGGAGGCAGAACAAACTGTCTCCTCCCCCCCTGATGCTGATCTCCCTGAGCCAGAAACAGAAGACACAATAGGTGTTGTGGATTTTTCAAGAGCCCAGAACAGACGTATTTTACGCCGATTTGAACAGCTACAAAGTAGACTGCATAAGAGGGAGGACAGGCGTGACTTGGGAGAATGATCCCCCGTGGGCTCAGGCAGAGAAGCCTTTATAGGGCTAACATCTGCTTAGCAAGGACCACTATTAGGGAACTTATCTATAGAACTGTAAATCTTGTAGACAATTAGCATTAAAGGGCTTTAGTTTTATTGCTCTTGAATGTGTGGAATGTTTACACACCGGGCTGCATCTCACAACAATATGTTATGAAATTATTACTTTTCCTTAAATACTTATCATAATATGCTTCAATTGGAGATGTCAGAGGGGAAATTGGAGGACTCATTCCTATTTTTAAATAATACCACATTTCTTCATTTTTGGATCTTGTCTTATTTTTGTAGCTAAAACTTCCAATATGAGAAGAAAAAAAAGTGGTGATAGTGAACATCCTTGACATGTTCCTTTTTCTGTTTGGAAAATTACTGTTCCATTTATCAAAATTGTTTAGTATATATACCTTGTATCCAATTCATTAAAAATGGTCCACACTCTAAATGTTGAAGAGTTTTCAATAGAAAACACCAAAGCACATTATCAAAGGCCTTTTCTGGATCAAAAAAGATAAATGCCCCCACCTTCTTTTTGTTTACAAGATCAATTGCATTGATAACAGATGAACATTATCCTTCAAAAATCTCTTGGGGATGAAGTTGGTCTGATCTGTGTGAATCTGGGTTGTTATGAATTTTCTTAATTTTTCTGACTATTTAGGTAAAAAAATATAATTCACATTTAGTAGTGAGATAAGCCTGTAGGATTGCAGTGCTGTGGGTTCATTACCTACCTTACACATCAATGTTACATGGCCTTCTTCCCATGAAGGGGGTAATGATATCCATGAAGGGGGTAATGAATGAATGTGATATATATTCATTATATCATTGATATAATATATATCAATATATGATTCATAATATAATGAATATAATAATATAATGATATAATGAATGATATATTCATTCATTACTCTGCAAAGAAACAACATAAATTTTTCTTCTAAACATTTGTATTACGTCACTGTACAGCTATCTGCTCCAGGCGCTTTATCTCTATTCAATTTTTAATGGCTTGTAATTTTTCTTAAATGGTAATCATTCCATTCAATATTGCTCTTTATTTCACTGGAAATTTTTGGATTTATGATTCTTCTATATATTGCTCCATCCCTCTTCTACCACTGTGTCTTTTTTGTATAAGTTTGAAAAAACAGTGAACTTATTGTGTATTTCTTTTTCCACATACGTAATTTGTCTTTTTTCATTCCAGTTATCATTCTCCTTTTAAACCAATATGCTAGGTATCTTCCAGGTTTATTTACATGTTCAAAATGCTTTTGTTTTAGCAACCTTAACTTCTTCTGTAACTTCTCTGCTTCAGTAAAAACTACTTGAGTTCTTAGTTGTTTAAGCTCAATTGAGATTGATTTATCCAAGGATTCTTTATGATATTCTACCAGTGTCGGAAGTCCTTCAGGCAGCTTTTTAATTTGTTCTAGTCTCTATTTTTTTCTTCCTTGAAGCTACAACTATTAGATTTCCTCTCATATAGGCTTTATTCGTGTCCCATACTGTTGCCACTGGGATCTCACTTGTGCAATATAGTTTAAGACATTCCTTCAAATCTTTTTCACACTTTTTCAAAATACCTTCTTGTAATAAATCATAGAATAGTAGAGTTGGAAAGGGCCATGAAGGACATTGAGTCCAATCACCTGCTCTTGCAGGACACCAATTTACACCATACCACTCAGATGCTGTCCAGTTTTGTCTTGAATGTCTCAAGTGTGGGAGAGCCCACCACCTCTCTAGGTTCTACTGTTGTATTGCTCTGATATTGAGGAAGCTTTTCCAGATACCTAGCCTGAATCTGGGTTGTTGAAGCTTGATTATTCTGTGTCCTCCACTGTGGTATCAGCAGAAGAGATCTTGATCTTCCTCTTTCTGACAGCCTTTGAGGTACTTAGAGAGGAATATCACATCCCCCCTCAGTCTTCTCTTCTCAAGGCTAAACATGCCCAGTTCTCTCAGTCTCTCCTCATAGGGCAGTGTTTCCAAACCCTGGATCATTTTTGTTGCTCTTCTCTGGACCCTTTCTAATTTACCTGCATCTTTCTGAAATCTTGGTACCCAGAAGTGGACACAGTATTCCAGATGAGGTCTGACTAATGAGGAGTATAGAGGAACTACTAATTCTTGTGATTTGGAAGCAATACTTCTGTTAATGCATTCCGAAATAGCATTTGCCCTTTTGGCAGCTGCATTGCAATGTTGGCTCATGTTCAGCCTATTGTCCACAATTACTCTGAGATCTTTTTCTTGTTCAGTTCTGTTCAGTCCTGTATTTCCCATCTTGTATCAATGCATTTGGTTTCTTTTCTCTAGGTGGAGGACTTGACACTTGTCCTTACTGAATTTCATTCTCTTGGATTCAGTTCAGTGTTCAAGTTTATCAATATCATCCTGGATCTTTATTCTGTCTTCTAAGGTGTTTGCTATTTCACCCAGTCTCATAATCCTGTGACACCACACTAATTACCTCCATCGAATTTGAGAGGGGCCATTGATGAGCATTCTTTGTGTCTGATTTAGCAGCCAATTTTGGATCCACCTAATAGTTTTTTCCCCCCATCTAGCCCACTTTTTACTAAGTTGCTTATCAGAATGTGGTGTGGCACTAAGTTGAAAGCTTTGCTAAAATCTAGGTAGATTGTGTCCACAGTGTTCCCTTTGTCCATTTGGGAGGTTACCCAGTCAGAAATGAGATTAAATTAGTCTGACAGAATTACTTTTTGATAAATCTATGCTGGCTTCTGTTAATCACTGCATTTTCTTGAAGATGGATTTTTGAATAATTTGCTCAAGAATTTTTCCAGGGATTGATGTCAGACTAACTGGTCTATAGTTCCCAGGTTCATCTTTTTCCCCCTTTTTAAAGATAGGGACAACATTAACCCTTCTCCAGTCATCTAGCACATCTCCTGTTTTCCAAGATTTATTGAAGATAAAAGCCAGTGGTTCTGAGAGTTCCTCTGCTAGCTCTTTTATGACTCTGGGATGGAGTTCTGGGGATTTGAAAGTGTTTATTCCACCTAGGTATTCCCTGACCGTTTGTCTGTCAATCCTGGGCTGCCACCTCTTACTTCCAGCTTGTACTTCCTCTTGATTGCAGATTTCCTTGTGGGAGAAGACTGAGGCAAAGTAGGAATTGAGCACCTCTGCCTTTTCCTTTTTCTCTGTTACTACTCTGCCATCCACCTTAAGTAGGTGGACACCCTTCTCTTTCTCATGTCTTTGGTTCTGGATGTATCTGAAGAAGGCTTTCTTGTTGTGCTTAGTATCCCTTGCTATTCTCAGTTCATTTCCTTCTTTAGCCTTCCTGACACATTCCCTGAAATTCCTTTCTATTTGTTTACTTTCTTCCTTTGTGGGCTGGTCCTGCTTCCACTTCCTGTACATGATCTTTTTTCTTTCAGGTTCTCACTTAACCTTTTGTGGAGCCACGTGGGCTTCCTCTGCTGTCTTCTACACTTTTTTCTTGATGGAATTGTTCATAGTTGTGGTTACATAATTTTCTTTTTCAAGATTTCCCACCCTTCTTGGTGCCTTTCCCCTTAAGGGTGTGTTCTCATGGCACTTCATTTATCATTTTTCTGAGTTAGCAAAGTTGGCTTTCTTGAAGTCCAGGATGTTTATTTGGTTCCAGTTACCCTTTGTCTCCTTTAAAATCAAGAATTCAAGTATCTCATGGTCACTTTCCCCCAGAGTTCCCATGGTTGTTAATTTGTCCACCATGCCATCCCTGTTAGTATTGAATCTAGGATAGCTGATCCTCTTGTACCTACCTCTAATTTCTGCTGGAGAAAGTTGTCGGCAACACATGTCAGAAATCTCTTGGAGGGGCCATGGTTGACAGAATTTGTCTCCCAACATACATTGGGGAAATTGAAGTCCCCCATGATGACTACACTATTCTTCTTGGAAGTGCTGGTTAGTTGTTTTTCGAAGGATGCATGCTTGTCCTCTTTTTGACTGGGTAGACAGTAATATATGCCAATAACTATGTTGTTCTTATTTTTTCTCCCTTTAAATTTAGCCAGATGTTTTCAATGGGGCTACTAAGTTTTTCTTGTTTGTACATACATAGCTGTTCTTTCTAGCAAACCCCAATTCCTGGCTTTCCTGACCTCCTTCTTCCTCCCAGTTTCTCTGGCATAGCAGGGACCCTCTGTGCAGCAGTCATGCCAGCCCCTGCAGTCCCTACATCACCCTGTATCTGAGACACTGACCCAGTCCAATCATGATTGGTTTCATGATTTTCCTTGTCCCCTGGATCAGCTTAAAGCTCTCCAGACAAAGCCTATTAAAGCATTCCTGAAAGTCACTTTCCCCACCCCATCCCTTCCCAAAAGTCCATTGGTGAGGAACCAGTTAATGTGGTCAAGGAACCCAAAGTCTTCCCTCTGACACCAGACCCTCAGCCAGTCATTCATCATGACAACCCTCCTTTGCCTCGTTGGCTCATGTCCATGGACAGGCAAGAACAAGAAAAAGGCCACCTTAATCTTCAGGTCCTTGAGTCTGTTGCCCAGAGTCTCAAAGTCCTGAGTGATACCACCTATCCCCTGCCTGGCTACATCATTTGTGCCCAGGCTGGTCACTGGAAGTGACTGATGATCCCCCAAGGGAAGAAGATGCTCCAGTCTGTGATGCTCCATCAAGTACTGAATGCATGCGCCTGGCAGATGGCAGACCTCCTTCACCCCTAGATCTGACTAGCGCACTGCTGCCTCAGTACCCCTTAGTAAGGATTTCCCAACGACAATGACCTGCCTTCCTCTCTTCTATCCAGTAGATATCGCAGGATATATAGCCATCAGGACTAGTACCCACTGAATTTATCCAGCCCAAATTGGAGGCCATCACTGTATCTTGAGGAAATACTTTTTGAAGTTCAATTATGCATTTTAACTATTCTGAACCTCCCACCAAACACCTTCTTGGGATGACTCCAGCGTGGGAAAATAATTTTTCTTTATTCACTTCCTTCACACTATGTGTAATGTAGTTCACTTCTCATGACTCCATTTAATTGACTTTTTCAAAGCTAAACAATCTCAGATGTTGTACCTTTCTGCACAGGGGAATTGCTCTAGTCCCTTGGCCATTTTAGTAGTACTTTTCTGAACATTTTCCAACTCAAAAATATCCTTTTTTTTCCCTTTAGGTTTACTTTAAAAAATGTGCAAAGATTTCCAAGTGTGGAAACTCACCATCAGATTTCTATATAGGGAGTATGAATGTGGCAATTATATTTCCCTAATTACAACATTTTCCTAATTTTCCCTAATTACAACATCCCTAACAACATAATTTGTTGTTTTCATACTGACTGAACATTGAGTTGACACTTTCACTGAGCTGTCCAAAATACTCGCAAGATCTCTTTCTTGATCAGTCAGATCATATCCATGTATACATGAAATGGGGGGGGGGGAGGGGGTTTAACTCCAGTGTGTACATTTAATTACATTCAATAGTATTTACAATTTTGTTGCTCATTCTCCCAGTTTAGAAAACTTCCTTTGGAACTCTTCATAATCCCTGGGTTTAACCACCCTAAATGATTGGTGACACCAACATATTTGGTCTATTTCTAAGCCAATATGAAACCTTTCAGTATCCACAATTTCAGTATCCAAAGTTCTGAAAATGTTGCAATTCTATAAAATATTTTACTTATGTCTTTGTGAGACTTTGGGGAGCAGCAGGGGGCTCCTATTACTGTAGTCATGAATAGGAAAAGGTATGGCATTAACTAGCCAGCAAAGCAGAAGAGGGGTGAGATATTTGAGTGCCATCCCCTCTATTGATTACTGACCAACCAGATGATTCCTGGCAGCTGTACCAACCTACCCTCAGGCCAGATGGGGCTGCTGTTGAATGCCAGGTCAATCCAAAATAAAACCTCTCTCATCCATGATCTGATTATGGATAGGGGGTACCAACCTATCAATTAGAAATTCATTATATCGAAAATATTTGCTATTTATTTATTTATTAAAACATTTTTATGCTGCCCCATTTGCCAAAGCCTCTTTCAGGGTGGCATGGTTGTTATTATTACTATATTGACACCAAAACCTAAGTTTAGTATCTTTTTAAAGTTAATGTGACTTTACAAAATGATTCAAATTTTAGTTTCAGTCCAAGACCAATGGTGTTTCAACTGCCTTAAGGACTGAAGACTTTATGGGGAGGAAATCATTTTTAGTTGCAGTTCTTTTCAATGGCCCACATACTCACTGAAAGTTATCAAGCATGTTTTTATTTGATTTTACTAGCAACACATTACTCTGCTGCTTTTAACAAGACTTGAGGAGTTTGTTTAGTTTTTAACATTTTGGAAATGCTATAAATTCTTTTGGAAATTATTTTTAAAAGAATCCATGTACTTACGATTCACAGAAACCTTTTAAGAAACTAGCAAATAAGTTTAAGTAATATTGGCAGAACTTCAAACAAACAAACAAAACAGTTTTATAATCTTTTTTGGATTATAAAACACTGATATATTTATCTTATAAGCCCAATAAGTTATTTGAAATGTTTTGGGGTTGTTTTTCTTTGCTTTTTGTTCTCTCTTTTCTTCTTAACACAATTTTCAACTTAAGCATTCTTTGATTTCAGGTATTCTCCCCATCCAACCAAGGGGTAAAACATCCACATGCAAGAGCCCACACCCAGAATTTCACTGCATTCTAGAGCAGAGGAGGATAGAAGGTGAAATTCAATATACTGTGTTTGCAGTAAGAATTTCCACTTTCCAAATATTCAACAATTGCGGTAATAATAACTTTGATTATACCACTGAGATAAACTTTTGCTTGTCCAATGCACTACCTGTAACCACCCCTGAGTGGGTTTAATTCAGTAGTTACATTATAGGCAGATTATTGCAATATAACCTAAGTAGAGCTATACCTGAAGCATGTCTGAAATCATTTACTGCAAATTGTGGCAGTCTAGTTGCTGCTAACCAGTGCTCATAACTGTGTTCACATCACACTAATACTGAAATATCTGAACCTGTCCCTAAATGCTTTCCATGCTTATAGTATTGAATTTAATCTTTAAGGTTTTCAATGTTTTTCAAGTTATCACCTGCCTAACTGAAGAACTACCTGTTTGAGCAAGAGACTGCTTGGTTGTTAAGATCAGCAGGGCCAGTTCATTTGAAAATACTTGGTAGACAGTTATTCCCTGTGTTGCTGCCAAACCCTTGAGCATATTACTTCTGGAGTTGTGCCCAGTCCCTGTTTGCATTCAAGGAAGAAGTCAAGCCACATCTGTATATCTTGGCCTTTGAAATTGCTGTCAAGATCCTTAACAATGCCTCTATTCTTCTATTAAGCTTCTCTTTTAATGTGACTAATTTGTATTTATTAATTGAATTTTAAGATACAGGTAAAGCATTTAAAAATATATTTATAGTCTGCCTTAGCTGGTTTGAGAAAACCAATATAGCAATACCTAGAACAAAATATGCCAGTAAGAAATATAAATGCCATTCATTTATAAACATGTTGAAAAACACAGGCTCCAATACCATTCACAGAACTTCAGGCATCCTCGTTGTCTACATCTTCCATTGTAAAAATCAGCCATTTATTCTTTTTCTCTGCTTTGTCTTCTTTAACCACTTAGCCATTCATAAGATAATCTCTCACCATTCCTGATCAGTATTCTCTGCTGTGGAATTTTGTATCTCAGAACCATGCATAACCAAACCAGATAGTTTTTATTTATAAGGCAATAAAAGAAACACTAAAATATTTGTTGCTCATTGCATTATCTTGTATTATGAATCACATTTTCCAAATCACAAGGAGCAAGATAAATGAATGTTGATCTGAATATTGTTTTATGTCAGGTGCATAATCAGACTGACTACCAAGAATCAACTTGCACAATCAAGATTATGATCCTATATCCTTGTTCCTGGGAAGGAACAACACTTCTATGTAGACATGTATAGGCTTGTACTGTAAGGCTGAAATGGACTGTTATTTAGAGTAAGTTCTACTGAATACAGTGGGGGCTACTCCTGAGTAGACATGTACAAGAAATTATTGTAAGCCACTATTATTTATTTATTTGCAGATACAAGAAATAATGTATTTACATGTCTCCTTTTGACACTTATTCAAAACAGAAAATTTTTCACAGATATTCATGACATCCTAGGAACAATGCGACTAGTTTCAAGCTCCATTGAGCACAGCACCCTTTAAAATGACTAGATGTTCATGCTGATAGATAATGTCATTGTGTTTTGTAAACACTCCTGGACCTTCTGAAAACAAATCTCCTATGCTTTTATCTGTTTGCTTAGTTGTTATTTGTTCGTTTGATTTTGCAAAGATGTAAATATGATTCTTTATGGTTCCCATCCATCTCATAAAAATAGAAATGGTTTCTTCTTGCAAATTTAACTAATTTTGTCATTTTGTTAATTATTTGACTTTTAAAATACAGGCAACATTCATAAAAGAATGCCTGGAAGCAATGTGTTTGTTCTCCTTAGCTGAAATCTATTCACCTTGAAAGTATGAGCTCATGAAGGACCCAAGATAAGGTAATTCCTCTTAGCTAAATAAAATAATCTTACAGAGAAATAAATTAAACAGAAACATGTTTCCTTTCTGTAATATCTTTTGGGTGGTGGGGGAGATCCACTGATCAGTCTTCTGCATAACAAGTTTGCATGCCCTACAGAATACGAAATGAGAACACTGTTCTCATGTGCCAATGTTTGTTTCTTTATTGACCATTTGGACCAAGGAAATCCTTTGTCAGGGCAATTTTACAAAACCAATTTCTAGGAACAAAGAAAACTTCCAAAAGATAGTGATCCTTGTTATAGCAAACAGTCACTAGCATCTAACTTCAATTATACCCTTGATGACATTTCAAACTGTAATATTTTTAACATACTGAGGTGATTAGGAAATGAAGAAAAGGGGTTCTTGGTACATTAATCAAGGACAAAAAAAATACAAGCATTGGGAAAATAGGAAGGTATAACTAGTTATAGACATAACTAATGTCTGTAAGTAGACATGCACATGGTACGCATGTCATGAGCAGAGCCAGTTAGAGCCAGGTGTCAGACTAGATGGCCCGGGAGGCCTCTTCTGACTTTCTCTGTTTCTATATTTATTTATGGGTAGAATTTTCTTTCCCTTAAAATTGGAAAAGAGAACAAATATTCTGTGTCCAGATATAAGTACTGCCTAGTTTCCTACCAATGTCCTAGGGATCTCTCTGATTTTTTTTTTTAATTTGCAGCTTCATGTCTTGCTTTAAAGTAAGACTCCTATTTACTATACTTCTTTCACACACAAGTGCACATTTCTATTTGTTTCCTATAGATATCATATTTTATTCAAACAGTTCTCTCTCTCTCTTCACCATATTGTCTAGTTGAGCTTACAGCCAACTTTGGTTGGTCAATTCAAATTCCCCAATTTGTCCCATTGACTTATAAAACAAATATTTGTTCTTCAGGACTCACTATCATAAAAGGAGAGGCTATCATTTACCAGTACCTTTGTAAAATTCCTATTGCTTGAAGTATTAGCCCTGTCTCACCTATGGTGAGTAGAACTTCAGGCATGCTGACAGCGGGGGAAGGTATTGGTGGATAAATGGTTGCAGGAGGAAAGAATTTGGAGAGATATAACAGTAATTTCTTTTGGTTCATCAGGGATTTAAAGGTACTGGGACATTGTCCAAAATGCAAGGTGGCAGCCATACTGTAGCCTGCTTTTGTAGGCATGGAAAACAAAAACCTGGAGCTTGATCAAGACCCTGGTGGATTAGCTTGCATAACTGGCTTACTGCATTGTACTAAGAAAGACTTCCTAGTCAATCATGGTGCTAACAGGAGTATCAAAACAGGAATATCAAAACACGTCAAAACTGTGTTCACCAGGAATTATCACACACTGCTTTGTAAAAGTCTTAATGGAACTAATGTTCTAAAGATGCAAATTCACTACTAATTTAATCTATTGTCTCATAGCATGAGTATGGGCAGGATTTTATATATGCGAAATAAAGTTAAAAAGAACAAGAGAGACAAATAAATGTGGTTCATGTGGTCTGACTAGTTAATTTTTAGTATTAATAATGTGATAAAAAGAATATACTGTGTCACAGCAATACAACATAGCTCAGTTGTGCATGTTTTTCTATTAAATCCTTTTTTGAAAGTTAACAAATACTGTTCTGTTGTGTAGGCTATTATCCATATTTTACATCTTCTGAGATTTAGCAATTAAAGTGAGCTATTATCTTAGTAGTGCAATGGCATATGCATAAACAAAGCTTTCAAGATGAACAGTTATTTTTCTGGTGGCTAACTTGGCAATGGCAATTGTTATTTTTCTGCTCTCTCTCTCTCTCTTTTAAGAAGTGGTTGAAAAATTCCCCTGACATACACACACAGTAACTTCACTTGGAAAGTATCTAAGTGGAGGATGAAATTGTCAAACAACTTGCCAATTTCATTGTCAAACAAATTGCTAGTGTAGGGATTGGGCTTATACTTGTCAAATTCTCAAAATACAGCCTTCCAAATTTGTTCCTTCAAAATCTGAATCAGAACTGGAAAAAAAAGATGGGAATCAGAATTCTTAGGGTAACTGCCAAAATCAGCAGGACGAGCAATAAGCCAAGAAGCTGGTGAGAACATGCCTATTTCTGTAGGACATTCTATTCAACAGGAGTCAGTATGTAGTGGATAAAACATGATCAGTCCCATAAAATGGTGTCAGGTCAAAAGGGTAGATCAATGAGTAGTATCCATGTTCCCTCTCTCTATTAGGGTGGCGCTAACTCCTTTTGGTTGGGAAGGGAGCAGGAGAATTCATACTGAAGCCAACTTCTTAGTGTTTCACCCTTTCCTTCATAGTTGGTGTTCCAGGTCCACTGGTATCTTTTCCTAATCACTTCTGCACTATTCCTCTTCTATATCACAAGGACAAGCCTAACTGGTCAGTTTAACATAAGACCTCAGTCAAGAACTTTTTGTCATGATCTACTTGGAAGGAGGAAGATAGGAGTGAAAGGAACTAGATTCTGACAGGTTAAACAAAGTAGCACTTGGAAGATGACACTGACAAAATATATACAATAGATGAATATACTCTGCAGAGCTGTATAAGTAGACAGGTGTACTTGCAATCATGCACACTTGCACAGCATTGCCAATTTAAAATAAAAATAAACAGTACAATGGCATTTGTTTACATTTTAAGAGTACTACTTCCCCGCCAACCAACATTCAATTTTCACAAATTACTGAAATCTATGTACTGGATTGACCTACTACAGACAGTGGGCTTGCATGACTCAGGAAGCCACAGTGATCTCTTCCTGTTGTGGATCTTCTGTGGACTCGGTTTTGGAGTTCTTGTGTGGCAAGACTTTTTTTTCTGAAACTACAGAGAGAATCAATGGTCTGTTTTGAGCTTTCTCTATTGCATCATGGTTTCTCTGGCTTTCTGGAATCAAGATCGCCATCTTACCACTGTTGGTATGGAAACACCATGGATTCTCCTGGCCAGAGTGGCTGTTTCTAGCATCAGATGTCTCATTGTTCAGTTTATTTAAATTAACTGAGTGATGTTTGTATCTCCCTGTTTACTTCTGGAAACAGAGAAGTGGCACAAAAATGTATGGGAGATGGTGGAGCCAATCACAGTTAAATGGTTTATTGTTATTTAATACCATTCTCTGTGGAAGCTGGAGTGGCTGTGAAGTGATACAAGTCCACCCAGGAGGTGGAAGAGGGACTACAGCAGACCAAGCAGGAGGAAGCTGCTGTGGTCCATAGCCAAGGAAGAACTGAATTTTACTTGCAGGGGAAGGGGCACCAGGTTGTGTGTCAAACCCAGGAGGACAGAAGAGAGAACATGGAAACTGCACTGCCTATGTAATCATGCGATCATCTGCTTGATTACAGATCCACACACTGTGGAAACAATGCAGGGTTGTTTAACATGTCATGTGAATCCAGTCATTGAGACTATAGTAGTAGGGGGATGTGGAGTGAAATTGTCTGGGCCAAACCCCAAAAATCTATCAAGTGTGCACCTCCATCTTCTACCCACATGGAAATCTCATACATTCCTAACTTCAATGAAAATTTTAGATTACTGTATAAATTGAATTAATAAGCAAACTATAAACCTGATATATAATGTAATCATATATTATTCATAAATACAGTTTTAACAGAGTGAAACCAAAGCAAGCAACTCAATAGCTAAATTATTTGCTTGAACATCCTTTTCCAAGAAAAGGAGAAATGGGAACCTTTCATTCAATTTATTTATAAAGTGAAATTTTGTTTGCTTTTGTTTTTAAAGAAATGGTATTTATGTGTACAGAGATTATACTTACAGATCACAGACACACACACTCACACACACACATGCACACCATGAAACAGACTATATCAGGTGCTTAGCACTTCATTTTTTGTAGCATATTGTACTAGTCTGGATTATAATAGTTTGACCATTTGTGGGAGCCTGCATTGTTCTTGAGATATAACACGTAATGTATTCAAAACTAGAGGTGAAAGCTTTTCCTAGATAAGCTCTCACACAATTTTCCTTTCCTAAGTTCAAGATAACCACACCTATTCTTACTCAGTCATGTTGAAAATTAACAGTAAACCTGGCAGACAAAAGACCTCATATGTCAAGGCAAGTACTATTACTTGAACTCAGAGACATTATTCAAAATGTGTGTGTAAAATCCCTAAATTGCTGGTAATAGAAGGTACAACTAAAGAGCTGGAAAAGATTGTCAAGAGATGTCATGTTGTCTCAGATATAATATTTGGTAGTAAGTGCAAGGTCATTGTGCAGGAATGTTGGACCCAGACTAAGCATCAGTCAAAGCATCTCAAAATGTCTCACTCAATTTTTAGAAGCTATGATGCATTACATTGGTAATTACTTTTGTTTTCCCATGACTAAACATGAATAACAGAAAGTAAAAAGTGTGATTCTCTGTGGTGTTCTGATTTCCAGCAAAGGTAGACATGTGTATTAGTGGATGGCCTTTAACACAGCTGGAGCGTGCTGATAAAATTGGGTCTCTCTCTCTCTCTCACAAACACCCCTACATGAAAAGCTCAGAAGCAAGAGTGAGGAATCAGTATCCTTACATATGTGATTAAAGTTGTGGTCCATCAGGGTCTGAAGAGGTGCAAGTTCCCCCTCTGTTAGGAAAGATCCATAAGAATTGGGTCAGCAAATCACCTGGAAGCAACTCAAGACCTAACTCTTCCTTAATTTCACAGATAAACCTCTTATAATTGCCAAGGTCTTCATTTTCCCACATGAAACTTCCAGCCTCTTAAGATTTGAATGCAAAGCTCTATCCTATATTCCATCTTTCTTGTTGTGGGATGGTTTCAAGAAGAGTGCAAAACACAACATTCACTTTGATCATTCCTCTCATAGGGAACGCCTCCTCTGAATAAATATGTCAAGTACTACCTTCTTAAGTTGCCAAAGATGGTTTAAGAACTCCCTCACTGCCCTGAATGCATTTCAGTTATACAGAGTGGCCCTGTTTCTCACCCACTGCAAACTGTTCAGATGGATTTGTTGTCAGATTCAGAGGAGGAGGGAAAGGGATCTGGGCTTTGTAGTTTCAAGATCACCTAGTAAAGTTTCTCAGGCAGAGCATGAATTGGAAAGAAGATGGTGGTGCCACACCCTCTGCTGGTGCCACACCCCACCATACATCATGAACTCCCCTCCACAGCTGCTGGGGAGAGCAGATGGGGCAGGACAGAGAAAGGGTGGCACTGTGCCACTTCAAAGGAGGCAGGACCTCCCATTGTGGGATCTTTTTAGAAGCTTGGAACCATGGGCATAATCCATGTGGCTGCCCATGTTTTGGCACTGGTTGGGGCAGGGTCTCCTGGCCACAGGTTGTTGCTTTATTGTTGTATTTATTGGTTTTTTGCTTGTTAAATATGATTTTTGATGTTTTATGTATATTTTTAAATTTGTAAAGTGCCCAGACAGCACAATGGGCTATTAGATGGCATAAAAGTGGAGGAGGAGGAGGAGGTGACAGTGGTAAGATCCAGTCCTTGATCTAGTAAGGAGGTGTTGGGAGAAATGAGATGCTCAGTTGGACAGATTTCACCATTCAAGATCATTAGGTAACAGTGCCTGAAGAAGAAGAAGAAGAAGATTATGATGATTATGATTATGGAGAAGTTATTGGGATGAAAATAAATAGAGAAAAGACTAAGCTATTCGTGAAAAATCTTACATTGGAGCAAAGAACAGCCCTGATGGAGCAAGTAGATCATCAAATAGTTAAAAAGGTTAAATATTTGGGAATTTGCCTAACAGCTAGATGTGCTACATTGAAGGAAAACCAATTATGTTAAACTGTTTAAAGAGACTAAGAGTGACTTAGAAAAGTGGATTAATCTACAATTATCGTAGTTGGGAAGAATAGCTATAGTTAAAATGAAAATATTACCTAAGCTTCTGACCTTCTATATCTTGAAGGTCATGATTTGCAAATGGAGTGGCATGCTCTTATGTGGTATAAGAAACGTAAAGCTCATGGGTATTTTCAAAATCATTATATTAGGAAGTCATTGATTTCAGTTTGGGAAAAATTAAAGACAAAACTTTATAATAAGATACTGAGATTGCTTTTTCCTATGGAAGCTCTTATATAGCCAAACACTTTGAACTTTAACAAGAGTGTGACTTATAATGATATTCTTGATAATGATGGAAGATTGGAATCAAATAAAGAACTACAAGAACAGGGTATTGACCTTTCTTGGTGGCATCAAGTGCAAATACAATCAAGGTATGTTAAAGATTATAAAATGTATGGTTTTTATAAGGAGCAAACTATGTTTGATCAAGTAATTTCAAAATCAGATAAAAATGATTAAAATATTGTATAACGTTCTCTTAAGTATGAAAATGGAAGATAAACAAGTCAAGGAAACTTATGATATCATGGGCACAACACTTTGGATAGAATATCGAATTGCAGAAATGTCAAAAGTTGTAGGAAAGAAATATTAAGGTAACTTTGGCAACCTCATATAAAGAAAATCTTTATAAAATGTTTTATAGATCTATTTGTCACTGAATAAAGTAGCAAAAATGTTTTCAAATATGTCAAATATATGTTGGAAATGTAAACAAAAGCCTGGTACTTTTCACCATATGTGGTGGACTTGTGATAAAGCAAAAAAGTACTGAGTTAAAATACATAGATGGCTTGGGGAAATGTTGCAAAGACCTGTAATATTTAAACCAGAAGTATTTTTACTAGTCATTCTCCCTGATGACTTTGATAAACAAAGCATATATTTACAGCAGCGAGGATTGTATTAGCACAATATTGGAGGAATGAAGCGTTACAGACTGAAGATCTGATTCTAAGGAAGATATTGGACTGTGCAGAAATGGACAGACTGACTTTATCTCTTAAGGAAAAAGAAGATACATGCTCCTATCAAACCTGGGATGTTTTAAATCATTGGTTAGAGAAATAGAATCGTATTTAGAATGGAAATACATACTAATTGTAAAGAGAATAAGATTACAACTCAGTATATCTGATGTCTTTGGAATAATCATTCTTTTAATTGGTAGAAAACAATAAAAAACTTGAAAACTGAAAATAACATGGGTAGGGAATGGCTTTGTGTGGCATGACATAATTTCAATAGTCAGCAATACAAAACAATACAGTGCAATCTGTAGAAAACAGTCTCATCACTCCAGTGCTATCTTGTTAGGTACTGACCTGGAGACTTCTGCATACAAAGCATACCCTCCAGAAACAGAGTCTCTGTCCATAACTATGGATGAAAATGCATAGGCTTCAGGGGAATCATCCACATTATTTTCTAGTTTGTATTGTGGATATATTTGTAGCAGATGGTTGATATTTTTTCTTGTTCACCTCTAATCCAGCTTTTCCCACTGTTCATGTTCATGAACTTTTTTTAGTCTACTTTGTTACTCTGCAGGAAGGAAATGTAACAACTTGCATATCAGAAGATTCTACTTGCTGGCTATATACAAGAATGATTACCTTTTGTGTTACAGAAGTTATAACACAAGTGATAAATATAATCAGCAAGAAGTCTCAGCAGGAGCTTTATTTATGCTTTTTTAGCTTTTGTAGAATGACATTAATTATTATCAAATGTAAAAGTCCTGTGTTGCAGTGATTGACTACATTCTGTGTGTGATTTTATTCCATTTTCACTAGGAAACTGTATTCATTTCCTTTTAATATCTGCTACTTCAGTAGCAATTTGACAGTCTCCAATTGTGAAGCAAGAAGCATATTTGGTGAAAGTGGTATGGTAGATTTGATTTTTGTTTGTTCACAGAATTCCCTCCTGCTGTTCTGTAGGTCTTACAAAATTGTTTGGGAAGGAAGTAATACAAAAGGGTAGAATGTGGATGCTTTACAACATAGATGAGGAAAGTATAGCCCTTTAGTGTATTATTGGACTCCAATTCCCATCATCTTCATTGTTGGCTATGTTGACCAGGAAATGGTAGTCTAGTGTCATCTGAGTGGCTTCATGTTCTGCCTCATGTTTATAATTCAAAATAAACAAGATGTATGAATTAAGACATAAACCAAACATTTCCAGGGACATTTTAAGAGAGTTAACAAGCACCTAAATGGCTATTCAGGAAATGTTGTCTCCTTACCCACTGCTCTGTCCCCATGTAGCTTTATCCAACTATTTAGCAGCGATAATTATTGCTTGTGATGACCATGTGATTGGACCTAGAAGGGTCCCTCTTCCAGTTAGCTTTGTTTTCCTTCAGTGATATTGCTACATAGCCAAATCCAATACAGCATTATGACATAATTCCATTCACTACTTATACAGGTAATATGATTACCACAAATGACAATTCAGTGATGGTACCAAGAGCAGAAAAATGAATCAATTGTAGTGAGCACAATGGAAAAATGGTGAACAGAATTAATAAGCTTTCAGGAAATACCCCCCCCCACACACACACACACACACACTTCCAAAAACATTACTTTCAGTCCACAAAGGGGAAACATAACTGTAATTATTTAAAGTATCATGAGACTGTGTTCCTTTAAATGTTGGTAAGTTTCAGAAGCACAAGGTGGGTAAAACAGGTGGGTGAGTGAGGAGGTGGTTGGTTGGTGGTGACTGAGAGTGTTTGGGCAAAGCTTGAAAGGGTGTGAGAAGAGAGGAGAAAGCCTTGAAACTGCCACCTGGGCTCAGAACACCCAAGCTATTTTCTCATCATAGTTTTTAATGGTATTTTAATGACGTGCATTGTGCTGTGTGCATTTTCCTTGCCTATATGACTTTTGAATGGAAATCTTCATTGCACAATTCAGTGAGTTGTGAATTTTGAAGGATAACTGTGTTTCAGTCCATGCATTGGTTCAAAAATGCAAATCGAACTTATTTAACCCCCCCCCCCATCCTTACAAATAAGCGGGCACCATTACAGCAGGATTTTTTCTAAAGTGCACAGAATATCCCTTGTGTTTTTGTTGACCTCATAGACTTAACAGGCTGGGTTTGATGCTACCTGGCCAGGTGCTTCCTTAGCATGCTTAAAGAGGCCAGCAAGGGAAAAAATACAACAATCTCATTAGTAAAAAAATCAGAGCAAATTGGAGTGATATTGAATTAAGGGAAATAATGGAGACATATTGGTTTAAAAAGGATATGAAAAAGATTATTAGGAGAATTCAAAATCACTTTTTAAAAAATACGATGGAAATATGGAAAAAATGGAGACAGCAATTAATGCCAGGAATTTCTCCGTTAACACCAGTGGTTGAAATGGAGAAATCCCCAAAAATAGAATCAAAGGATTGGATTAATAAACTAAAAAACATTCAAATATATTAAGGGGAAGACTGGAAAAATAAGATTAAAAATAAGATAAAAATATAACACAATTAAGGAGTGTATTGGCAGAAGTTAAATTAAATTGGTTAAATTTAATACAATTAGAAAAATGGATAAAGATGGAGGAAAAAATTAAAGAAGAAGAAAGGCAATTAACATTTGAAACAATTGTGAAATAATGTGAGTTTAAGGAAGAATATACAGGTAAAGGAAGAATTGCTAACTTTTATAAAATATTAATAGAATTAGATCAGACAAAAAGCTTGATATCAATTTGGGAAATGGACGTAGGTGAAATAAAAGATGATGTCTGGAAGAATATTTGGAATAGACTCATATACAAAAATATGTCAGAATGAAAGAACATGGATATAAAATGATATGGAGATGGTATTTAACACCTGTTAAGTTATACCAAATTGATGTTAAATATTCTAATATTTGTAGATGTGAAAAAGAGATTGGAACTAAAAACATATGTGGTGGTACTGTGATAATATACAAAAGATATGGGCTATGGTGTTTAACGAAATTAGAGAAATTCTTGACTTAAGTTTAGAAATATCACCAAGAATTGTGTTATTGTTGCTGATTGAAAAACAAGATATAAATGAAGTTAAGAAAGAATTGATTCTAAACTTGATAATGGCAGCCAGGTTAGTAATGGTTAAATATTGGAAACAGAATTGGGTTATACAAAGGAATGAATAGTATAACAAAATATGGAATATGGTTGTTACTGATAAATTGACAACAGAAATAAAAATCAAAAAAGGAATAATCAAAGCAAATAAATATAATGAAATGTGGGAAGATTTTGTAAAAGCAGTACTGATGGAAGGTAAAGGCTGTAAGCCTAATCAAGATTATATGATTTTTTGGAAGGGATATGGGCATAACTAAAGGACATTATATACTGTTAATTGTTACAATACGTGAAGTGAAATGGTGGTATTAACTGATCTCCTGGGGAGTGGGTGCATGGCATTTACTGTTATTTTTAGTTGGGTTTTAGATATTAACATTATTGACATATTTTTAAGGATAAGTATTTGTATTTTAATTGTATGTATTTATGTTCTGTTTAACAAAAATAAATAAATAAAAGGGGGTGGGGAAAGTAAACAAATCAGAGCCAAGCTGGGATCACTTGAACAAGGCAGTCAGCAAAAGATATTGCAGCTTATTTCTCACCTTATAGGCAGGCAATGGCAATCCCATTGTATTAAAAGGAAGTATGTGCATAAAGGATGAGCTTTAGTCTGAAAGCTGTTTCAGACAAAGGCTCTATCTCATCCAGTACTCTGTTCACACGGTGGCCTACCAGCCCCTAAGCAGATCATGAGTGCACCAGCATCCTCCACATTTTTCCCACCCACTGATGTATGTACATAGGCATGCTGCCTCTGATACTGGAGAGTGGATATAGCCACCAGGACTACTAGTAGCCACTGAGTTTTCTTCTCCATGAGTTTGTCCTTTCAAAACCAGGGACCATCACTACAAATTATGGTTTGATGGTTAATAAACGAGTGATTTAATTCAAAGTTCAGAGCAAATGGTTTTTCACATGTAAAACATTGGAACAGCTTTGTTTTACACAGACAAAGAAATGGAAGTGCCACAGTTAGACAAAAGGTATGAAGTTTGGAATTAAATTGACTATTATTTTCTAAGACTGAAATACTGAACATGGTTACTAGGGAACAAGTGCTATTGAACACAATGTACTTTTGGTCATAGAAAAGCACAATGAATAACTCCACTTAAAAGTTCTGAAGAAACAGTTACCTGCAGAGTGTTTTTGTTAGAAACCAGAAACTTCCTTCCTTTAGTTAGGTCCTAAGTTAATTAATTATTAATCTCTTCATTTACTATATCTTTTACTTAATTGCAAAGCTAGCTTTTGAGTCATTTTATCACTTGCAGAATAAAAAGAAATCTGTTTCATCAAAGCCATGTCAAACATGTAATCCATCAGTTAAATCAGGCTATCATATCTAAACCATATTCATGCAGTTACGAATCTAACATTTGCAATTAATAGCAAGAAAATAATACCTTCTGAAATGGTTCCTGTTTTCCTAATGATTCCTATGATGTGCCACATGAGGAGGTACCTTCAAAGTTAATTCAAATTAGGCCACATTTGGTGAAAAGTCAGTGAGTGTCCTGGAAACACTCACCTCAATAGTCTTCTAATGGTTTATCTGAGGTTGGCAACTATTAGTTGACAATATGATTTAAATATTATGAAATAATATTTCAGTATTACGACCCAAGGAGCTTTGCCCCTCCATTGAAGTGAATGAGTGAATTTGATTTGTGCAACCAGTGTGTGATATCTTGGGCATCCTCCATGTGATATAAGGCTCAGTATTTCAGTTGCAGGCAACAAACATTTATTCATGCCTGAGTCTGTGTGTAGTTCAGTCCGGCTTCAGACCCGGGTACAGCACTGAATCTGCCTTGGTTGCCCTGTATGATGACCTGTGCAGGGAGAGAGACAGGAGGAGTGCATCCCTATTAGTTCTCCTGGACCTCTCAGCGGCTTTCAATACCATTGATCATGGTATCCTTCTGAATAGGCTAGCGGGATTGGGAGTTGGAGGCACCACGTGGCGGTGGTTCCGCTCCTATCTCAACGGCCGATTCCAGAAGGTGGTGCTGGGGGACTTTGGCTCTGCACCATGGCAGTTATGCCATGGAGTTCCGCAGGGGTCCATCTTGTCCCCCTTGCTATTCAACACCTACATGTAACTGCTGGGAGAGGTCATCAGGAGGTATGGGCTGCGAATCATCAGTACGCTGATGATACCCAGATCTACCTCTCATTTTCCACCAATCCAGGTGCGGCAGTGGCTGTACTGAACTGGTGCCTGGCCGAGGTAATGGGCTGGATGAGGGCCAATAAACTGAAGCTCAATCCAGACAAGACAGAGGACCTGTTGGTGGGTGGTTTGGGCCTCGGGATGGGGGACTTGGGCCTTGTCCTGATGGGGTTGCACTCCTTCTGAGGGACAGGGTTCGCAGCTTAGGAGTGCTCCTCGCCCCTGACCTGTCTCTAGAAGCTCAGGTGATGGCGGTGGTGAGGAGCGCTTTCCTTCAGCTTCAGCTGATCCATCAGCTGCATTTCTTCCTGGAGAACGACTGCCTGGAGACAGTGACACACACGTTAGTAACTTCCCGATTAGAGTTCTGTAATGCACTCTACATGGGGCTACACTTGAAGATGGTCCGGATACTTCAGTTGGTACAGAATAGAGCTGCCAGGCTGCTGACAGGAACTGGGCGTTGTTCTCATATAACCCCAGTTCTCCCTCAGCTCCACTGGCTCCCGATTGAAGTCCGGGCCCAATTCAAGGTGTTGGTTATGACCTATAAAGCCCTCAACGGCTTGGGACCTGGGTATCTAAAGGAACGCTTGTGTCCATATATGCCCTCCCACCCCTTGAGATCAGCAACAGATGCCCTCCTCCGGGTACTCACCCTCCTAATATCATTCACAGAGGGTTCCCGGAGAAGGGCAT